>NW_021848711.1:1240907-1245175 GCF_003651465.1 Formica exsecta
GGGGGGGGGGCACGGGAGGAAAGGGGAAGCGGGAGGGGGGGAACACACTCGTTGTTTACGTTCTAACATCTGAGCCGAGGGAGGTGCACGGACGGGTCACGGTGCCGCGACACGGCATCGACCCTTTCGGCGCGCGCCAAAAGACCTACTGGTATTTCCTTACTCTGCTCGTGACGTCCGAAACCTCCTTCATGATCGCCTCGAACGCCGCCGAGTCCTGCGCCTCTTTCTGATTCAGCAGCGCGATCTTTTCACTGAATTTCCGTGGATTCGCCATGATGGCTCGCGGCACTAGTTTTTCGCGGACCCTCGCGGAACCCGGAGCACCCACCACCACCACCACCACCACCACCGCCACCAACCACCGCCACCGCCGCCAACCACCACCACCACCACCGCACACAACCACCACTACCGTTACCCGCTAAGCAACAGCACCGACCACCACCCTCGTCGGGGCGCTCCGTCCCCCCTTGCAATTTCTCCCGTTTTTCTTTTTTTCCACTCGTTCGTCGTACCGCGACGCGCACCACCGTTCGCGGAATCTCGCACGGACGACAATCGCGCTTCGTAACACGCGTAAACCGTTACGTGTGCCGTCTCGATAGCACTGGCGAACACTGATACGCAAGATCATGCGGCGCAGCGCGCCACGCGCATCGCGCAGGCGCGGGCGATTTCGCGGGCCGATTGGTCGCGATCGTAACCCCACCGTGCGACCGCGTTCGCAACGGAGAGTCCTAGTAAATTTTCGCGACACTCAATTTCCTAGTCGCCGATGTTTCGTATCGCGATTGCGGGTTTAGGGAGAATTAGTAATCTTTTAAAATTGACCAATCGAATATTTGATATAAAAGATACCGTACTTGTGCAATACTAGACGTATGATTGGTTGATTTTTCTCTGCGCATATGCGTCTGCGCAAGTTCGAGATCCTTGTCATCTCGTTCTGTTTATTAATGCACGTGACTAAGAAACTTCATGTATAATATGCCATGCAGTGCTTTTTTTTTCACACATTGCACATATACATGTATCTTAAAATAATATATGTATATATATACATAAAAGATGAAATATATATCTCCAAATATGTGTGTATCGTGTTTTGTAAACTTTCATAAAATATTTTTATATTTTTGTATTTCGTCTAAATTTTGCGTGTAAAAAAAGGATTTAAAATAAATACAATCCAAAATATATAATATACATATGTCCAATTTTAGTTTTCCTCCTATTATCAAGAATAATGTGTATTGTGCAACAAGTAGTATACTCTCTCATTTGACAGCTCCAAGAAAATCGCAACGTCAATAAGATTACAATTCAATTCTTTTAATTGTGTGAAAATAAGAAACAAACTACATCGTAATTACGTTAAGAAAGAATGGCGAAAATCGACGAAGATATGTCTTTGGAACATATTCCACTGGTAATATACAACGAATTAATCAATGAATTAAATAAAAATTCGAATTGGCAAGTGCTGGCAGTTTGTGTAGGCGAACAACTCGGATATCAATGGTAAAGAGAAAACATTTGGATAACGATTCTAAATTGAATGTTTACTCTTCATATTCTCTTATACATTTGTTGTGTACAGGAATTCATGGCTACAATCCTTAGAACAGAATATGAATATGACAAAAACACCAGCAGACAATCTACTGTTTGAACTAAATATAAAAATGTGTACAGTTGGTATATTGTGTACATTACTTAGAGATTGTGAACTTGGTAGTGTTTTGTCAGTTTTACATCATCCAGGTAGTTGTAATATATATTCCTCAATCATTTCAAAATTCATAATTTTTTATTTGTAATATAATTTTTAATATATTATTAGAGCCATCGATAATTATCAAACATCCATCTGATGGTATGGAATGCGATTCCTTAGACATATCCTTTGGTCAACATCTTTGTCTTTCTTGCAAAGCTAATGGTATACCACCTCCAAGTTATCAATGGTATCGTAATAATATGGAGTTGCAGGAACAGCAGAGTCATGAACTTGATATCATTATAAATAGGTAAAAATATTGCACAAACAAAAGTGTATGATACTAGATTCATTGATCCGTACATATAACTATTTACAGTTGCGATCAAGCTGGAGAATATAATTGTAAAATCTCACAAGTAACTAAAGATGGAAAGACAGTAAATTCTATACTTCTAACAAAATCAGTCTTTGTAAATATATCTCGTATGCCTGTAGTAATACAGCAGCAACCACCCACTTTCTTAGAGATTAAAGAAGGTGAGGACTTTACAATTAAATGTATAGCGCATGGTCATCCCAAACCATGTTATCAATGGTTTAGAGATAATACAAAGCTAGAGGAAGAAACATCAAATGTATTATATGTAAGTATATATAATATTAATGCTAGAAACTTATATCTTTCATAACAAAGAATACTATTCCAGATAAAACAATTTAATTCCAAGTATGAAGGAAAGTATTACTGTTACATAAGTAACGGTGTGAATGAAGTGATTACTCAAAGAAGTCATATAATGGTAAAGATTATAATTATTCATTATTCTGTGTTGTAAGAAACCTATATAAATACTAAATTATTATTATTTTCTTGTCAAAACTTGCTATTAATACAAAAAAAAAAAAACTATATACCTACATAAAATTATAAAAAATTAAAAAATATTTTAAAATTGTTAATATATGTATATTCATAGATGGATCTTCCTCGTGAAAAAGCAGTTGCAAAAATAGCTTTAATCGTTGCAAATGATGATTATGAAAATCACAAATGTTTAGAGACACCTAAAAATGATGCTGCAAAAATTGGTAATCTATTGAAAGAGATAGGTTTTAAAGTAATCTGCCTTGTAAATTTATCACTTGAACAAATGAGGAATGCTATGAAAGTATTTAGTCAAGTTTTAACAGAAGGAGTCTATGGTAAGTTGTTACAGATATGTTGTACCAAAATATATATAATATACTTATTAAAATTTGATACCAATATAGGATTGTTTTACTATGCTGGGCATGGCTTTAAAATGCAGGAAAATTACATGCTTGCTGTTGATGCACCAGCATCTTACTTGAGAAAAGATGCAATTTGTGAGAGTGAATTGTTAGCTATATTATTGCAAAATGATCCTGCTCTTTTAGTAGCAATATTGGACATGTGTCAAACTGTACCACCAAAGTAAGAATTTCTGGTTATAGCATCTATATATATATATATCTGTGTGTGCATGTGTTAAAAATTTAATGATAAAGCAAATTAATAGTTAAGTACAATTAGGTACTTAAAAATGTATTATATAAAAAATTATTGTTTTTTAGAGAATGTAATCCTGATATTCATAATGAAATACCAAAAGTTGAAGAATACAAGAGTAGGAAAAATCTTCGAAATTTAGTCCAAGCCTATTCCACATCTAGTCATCGTCCTAGTTATGAAAGAACAAATAGCAAATATGGATTATACGCAATGCATTTAAGCAAATATATCAGTAAAAATATCCCAATCACAAAAGTATTTGAAGAAGTAGGAAAATGTAAGACACAAACAATTTGCATGTATAGTCCCCATATCTCCTAATAATAATTTTTCTTAATTTGTATTTGCAGCAATAGATAAACAGTTAAAAGGAACAGAGCGTAATCAAATTCCAATGTTTGCATTAACTATTACTAAACCCTTCCGTCTTACTGATGCAATATACAAAAGTAATTATACAGATGAAATTCTAAGCATTCTCAAAAAAACTTAATTTGAATATTTTTAATTTATTGTACATTGTATGGTGCGATATTTTATTGCAGGAGATCCATCATCTATGCTGAATAATTTCAATAACTTAATAGCCTTTTCAAATAAATCTTTTGAAATAAGCTTTAAGCGAACTGGTATTGTTGCTAAGGGTACAATCTCGTTATTTATGGAGCCTTATTTAAACGTAATCAACATTTCAGTATGTAACTTGGAAGATCTAGAAGTAAATTTTTTTAACTTTGTACCTATAAAGCGGAATAACTTGTTTCAAGCTACGGGTTTCAAACAAGAATGTTGGATACATAATCCACAAATATGTCAGGTATATAGTAAACATATTTATATGAAGCAGATATATTAGCATTAATATTGTAAAATGTTTTTTTAACTTTTTACAGGGGCCTTTGGTTGTATCTATCTCAAAAAATAAAACTCCTATTGATGCAACGTTGTTGCACATTGAAAATTATATTCCACTGATATTAAAAAGTATCAATAACTAACATATATATA
>NW_021848711.1:1245428-1257988 GCF_003651465.1 Formica exsecta
TATATATATATAATTATCGCAACCATACACACATGCGCGCGCACATACATACACACAGTACACGTGTACATATTAAAATTTAATTGAACATATAAAATATGATTTTTATAAATTCTTTATCTATGTATATGAAAAGATGATATAATGTAAGTAAATACTTGTAAATATAATCTTACATATTACCTTGATTTTTTATTAAAAAATATATAAAGTATTGTAGAGAGATGACTAGTACTTATAATTTTCCAATACCAACAATAATTAGCTAAATAGATTAGCACAAATTTTTATCTCAAACTATATATTTTGCAAATCTCTCTATGACACAGTGTAATGATTTACAAAAGTTGCAATCCATGGACCTCCAATATTATTTACATACTTACGGGTGAATGTATAATTACATACTAAGTGTTTTGTTGATGTGGTAAAATCTACCATTCCACTCATCATTTTATTTTTTTTCTCAGCAAGACCTTGGATATAATGACAAATTATTGTAATTTTAATGGAATGCTCCTCACCTGTGAAAAAAATACACATATGACATATATTTCTCTCTCTCTCTAAATATAATTTAAGAGGATATAATATAAGAGAATTAAGAGAATATAATTTAGTTAATACTAAATATAATTCCTACCTATTGTAGCTGCAATATCAGATAAAATATAAAACAACATGTCACCCTCATCTACTGCAATTAATTGCCTTTGATTAGGACTAAGGGTCTCGATCTTTGCTTTTAAAATCTCTATCATATCTTCTGTTACGAGGCCTTGTAAGGATTCATAATCTTTATTTGTTAAAGCTTTAGATATTACTACTGTTGCCTAAAAATGTACAATAATAATATATTTATTAATATATGTAAACAATACCTTTCATTTTTTTTTTTTTATTTGAATAAGTTATAAAAATCATACATATTTGGCTCCTTTAAGAAACTCATCAACATTAAATTCTTCATCTATGTGTGGAGTGATTCTAAAAGCTGATAAATAGAGAAGCTTCAATGGGGTTAAAAGAGACGGTATATGTGTAGGAGCCCCATCCACAAGCATAGGCAAGAAAACCTCCGATTCGGTGCTATAAATTCTACAGGAAGCAAAATTCGGAAGCGATGTAGACAGTAGATTTGATTCATTATAATATCGTGGGATCTTTGTTCTCGTTTTGTTTCTATAAGCAACACATGCAATAATTCTTCGTAGATTGCACGGAACACTTTTTCTAATTGCCGGGATTAACATTGCAACTTGCATAAGAGCGTGCAAATGCAAAAGTTCTCAAAATCGGAACGCGAGATATTTTTCTAACCTATTTTCTATATAGCATTAATGTCACTCTTACTTATAATAACGTTTGTACACAGATTCACTTAAAATTCTTTATAATGTATCACTTTAGTAATGATATTAAACATTGTTTATGTGTACACTTTGCACAGTGTTTTTCACAAAACTTATTTTATTGTTTAACAATTGCTCTTAGAGATTTTTATAGTTGGCGCCAATTGAAGGCAAGCTAAAAAGAAGTCACAAATTTCAGCGACTTTTAGCATTAGATATGAACTTTTACATTAATATTATATTATATATTACAGAAAGTTTGTCGAAAATTCCGATTAATTATTAGAGAGAAAATTTCTAAAATTTTGATAAACAATAATCCTATAAATTATGGATATATTTGATAAATTTTTGTTGTATGACGTGTGTGTGTGCGCGCGCACGTACAAATCTCCCTAAAATTACAACCAAATATTTCCCGAAATACTTATTATTGCGCGAGTCGTGTCTCATAATTACATTTATTCTATGACAAACTCGTTGACATAACCGAGTACTAAGACCATACATCACCGTACATTTCGCATACACTTACAAAAATATTACGCAATATATACGTATTCTTTTAGTTAAATTATTTTGAGGAAGAATTAAAAAAAAGGAGCAGATATGAGATTAACGTCTACTTTATTGAGACGCGTGGGAGAATGGTCGAAGAAATATGCAAATTTACCAGATAGTTATATAGATCGGACTATGGCACAGGTATGATTATCAGGCATAATTATCTAATTGTTTAGAAAAAAATGCAGCATGTGTTGTGCTTATAATATATAATGATTCATTCTATTCATTATTTTTTATGCATACCTCATCTTATTCTTCATCAATTTCTTTTTTAACATTATTAATAAATTACAATTAGGTTTATTGGAGAACACCTCGTGGTAAGCCAAATTATTTGCCACGCACGATCGAAAGGAAAAATTTTCGTTTCTCCATACATCGTCCATGGACTAATAACTTCCATCATGATAATAAGCCTGGTAAAAGACATAAATTCATTCACGTCGAGCCTATTAAGGACTGGAGTTTCTTTAGGGGTGATAGGGTGCGTAAATTTACTCTTGGAAAGCTTTAATACTTTAATATATTTAAAGTAAATAATTAATTAATAATATTATTTCAATACAACTTATGGCATTATATATACAAACAGATTCATATTTTTCTAAAATTGTATAGGTAGAAGTTTTAGTAGGGAATGATAAAGGAAAGCAAGGAATCGTAAAAGAAATCTATCAAGAAAGGAATTGGGTAATTGTTGAAGGACTTAATACAAAGCTAAAATGCATTATGAAGGACAAAAAATTTCCTGGTTTATATATGAAGGAGGAACAACCATTATTAGTAACCACACAGATACAATTGGTTGATCCTTCAGATATGTAAATATAATTTATTCAAAGAGTTCGTTTTATGAAAATATGGGCAAAATATTTTATAACAATATTATCTCTCTCTATAACATAAATTGAATCATTGTAGGCAAGGAACTCCAATAGAATGGCGATACACAGAAGATGGCCAAAAAATTCGCATATCCTTGAGAACTGGTAGAGCAATTCCTATTCCTGTCTCGAGTGAAGAAACAATAGATTATAAATCCGCTAAGTTTTACAAAGAACAAGCAAAAGATACAAGTAAAGCTGATACAGAAAAAGTAACTTTTATGGTATGTAATATAACATTTAAAAAATGTTGCAATTTAAAATCTTAATTTGACTTTTACATGTGAATTATATACAAATATATACTATAATACATGATATAAATAATGTAAAATAAATATATCTTTTATATTTGTAGCCATCATTGAAGACTTTCGAGATGGATATCATGGATGAAATGGGTATTAAAGACGATCGTATACAGAAGAGCTGTTATTGGTATTAATTATTGTTATATACAATTTCCTGTTATTAAAGTTTCTCTACAATTATAATTTAATAAATATATTAAGTGAATGAAAGAATTGGAACATACAGTCATTCTTTTAACATAACTAGAACACAAGAAATTTCTCTTACAATCTTTTTGAATAAAAAAATTGCTAAAAAAATGGAATATTTTTTTATAACATTAATAAAAGATAAATTTTTTATATAAATAATCGATAATTTCAACATCTTCTTTCACACACACACACACACACACATGGTATCAAAAAATTATATATCCTTGCGAAAGCTACATTATAGTATCGTTGTTTGCAATTTGTTATACAGGAAATATCATATGCAATAAGGAGAAAAAAAAAATATTCATAACATTAAACAATAAAAAGCGAACAATTCAATATTTTATATAACGAATTTACATTGGATTAAAATATGTAATATTGATTAGTGTTTCGATTAATAATCGTTTGACGCTAAATCATGTTACTCACACATATCACAGCACAAATTTTAATAAATGCAAATCCGGAAACACTCAATTCTCCCTCGTATTACGTTTAAATATTCCAATACATACTTTTATATTAATGATATCTGTTATATATATATGACACTCTTTTCCTCTTTTCCTTTGCGCATTTATAACTCCGAACGAAATTAAATTAATTGTAGTTTAAATTAAATTAGCGATTAATTAAACGTCAATTTCAATATTGTTAGAAATTTATAGCCATAAAGGCGCGCGTGTAAAAATATAAAAGGACAGAATATTGTTTCAAGGCTCGATTCTACCTGAGAGAGATGGTAGAATTTTACCTAATGTTCACAAAATTATGTTTTAATATTTAAATTACAACTTTAAATTCGCCGATGCAGGGATTCCACTCTATTAGTTCGCAGTTCATGACTGCGGCTAATATCAGTTTGAAAGTGTGACGTAGTTAAACGCGCTTTTACGCGAAGTGTTGTGGAGTTCTTTTCGAGTTCTCAGGCTTCGAATTTCTTATCGAAATTGGTACGTTATACATATTTTGTCTTCCTATATCCTTAAGAAAAATATAACAGGACAGAGAATCAAGTTTGGGAAAGATAAAACGCGAGACGAGTGTCGGACCATCACGACGGATCGTTTCTCAATACAACCGTCCATTTTCCCCCCGCTTCGTCTCGGATCACACAAAGTTCAAATATATATTCCATCCTGTTATATTTTTATTATGCCTACGATTAACCGCTAGCATCTCATTCGTTAGAACTAATTTCATTAATTTCGTTGATCGATTTATATATTGCGAACAAAGAATTATTCGCCGATGCAGGGATTCCAATCTATTAATTCTCAGTTCATGACTACGTCACTGCAATCGCTACGGCGGCTAATATCACTTTGAACTAGTTTGAAAAAGTAACGATTAAAATTAAACGCGCTTTTACGCGGAGTGTCGTGGAGCTCTTTTCGAGTTCTCAGGCTTTGAATTTCTCATCGAAATCGGTGCGTTGTACACATTTTATCCTTCTATATTCTTCAGAAAAATACAACAAGACGGAGAATCAAGTTTGGGAGAGATAAGACGCGAGACGAGTATCGAATCATCACGACGGATCGTTTCTCAATACAACCATCCATTCCCCCTCCCCCCTGCTTCGTCTCGGATCTTTCAAAGTCCTCGTCCAAAGTAAGTACTTTACATTCCGTCCTGTTATATTTTTATTATGCCTACGATTAACCGCGCGCATCTCATTCGTTAAAGCTAATTTCGTTGATCGATCTACATGTTGCGAAAAAAGCGTTATTTTATACACAGTATACGGCGAAATATCCGATAATATTTCCGCATAAATATGCATATCGCATCTCTATCAGTACGTAAGTTCATTAGACATACGCTTTTTCTCATACCATTTTTTGGAAAAAATTATAACTGAAGAATGCGAGAAATTACGATCCGCGCGACCGATTATAAATTCCAGCAGCGATTATTAATTTCTTTATTATGATGCATTTAAAATTGATTAATTGTATTAACGATAGCTGCGAGAAAGGGCTATTAAAAATAGTTAAAATGCCTTTGTAACACAAATACCTATTCGTATTATATATGTCTTATTGCATTAACGATAAGAGTTAGAAAACACTGAAACAAACATATATATCTCTTGTATTATTACTCGATGCTATTAAATGGCGCATCAGTATTGATCACCATTTTATACGATATATTCTACCGTTTCGTATTCTAAAGTAAATCAACAGGAACCACTATAGTAAGGCGTCGGGGCGGCTACGGTCGGCTAAAATTGACATTAAAGAAATAGGCGATCTACAATCAGGCTCATACTTTAACTACTTACTCGGTTATTTGCTTGTCGCAAACTCTTAATTCGAACTATTACTGCACGGCCGGCACTATGAAATTAATGTCGTACGAATCGTACGTATCGACATTAAACGTTATCGAAGTTAAACGATTAATTGACAACGCGTATCTATCTACTTCATTCCATTAATATTAACGATCCATTTTGCATATGGCATGCATCATATAGAAATTCTTATATGCTTTGTTGTCAAAGTATATTATATCAATAATATGCTCTTTATATATATATCGTTGTTTTTCAACGAAATTTCCAACGCAACTACATGACAAATATAATAAATTCAACAAATTATATTCAACGTCTAATCAATGCGATTATTGTGAATGCAATTGAATTTTGTATTGTCAATCGAAATTGGAAATTTGCATCCATTAGGCCTCTTCTTCCGCAAGAAATTCCATTTTTATGAAAATATAGCATTATAGTCTCGCAACTATATTGCATTATATCGCAAATTTACATTTAATATTTAGAAGATACATTCTATTTTATTGCTATTTACATACAAGATTGTATCTGCTAAAAGTGTAATATCTATGAGGCATTCGACCGAAAGAAAATAAATTAGCAAATTGTGTGAGCCACTTTCTCTTATTTTTTTGTTAATTAATATGACTCGTCTATAATAAATTTATGATATATAATTATACATATTAGAGCAACGAATATATGAGAGATATCCAATAGTTTAAACGCCTCAGAAATATCGTGAATAATTGTTTCTTTAGAAATCAGCGATAATAATCTCTTATTTTATTTAAAAAGCAGTATTATTCAAATTTTCAAGCTCGATAAAATAACTTCTCATGTAATATTAATGCAGTTGTATATATAATCTCTCGAACAAGAAATTATCACGCCTATATTAAGCCCGTTATGCCCCGTTTAACAAGTATCGATCGAAAAATTATCCAGTCGCTTGGCACATTTCTGCACTCCCGTTTGCAGCGGGATTCCTTACTTTTCACGAGGATTTGGTGGCAGGATGCCTGACTAGGAGATTTACTTCACCGTCGTGTATCTTCTTCATCAAAGACCACGCTTCTATCCTCGACATTCGCGTTACATCGTTACCGTTTACTTCGAGCAATTGATCCCCGGCTTTTAACGCACCTGTCTTCTCGGCAGCACCTCCTACGACAAAAAGAATGAAGCTAAGATTTGATGCTATACATTCCTACTATTGTATCTTTGTTATCTCGTTACAATAATCAGCGTTGTCTCTTATTATAGTTATCATAATTACAAATATATAAAAAATATCTGCATAAAATTTACCGGTGAATATCTTCTTGATAATCAAAGGTCTGTCCCCGAGGGGGCTATCCCTGCCGCCTTCCAGACTAAATCCTAAACCAGATCCATCTTTGTAGACTGCCACAGTCGACGGTGGGCCCCACGCTGTGTCCTCCACATTTCCATTCATCTCTAACCCTGAGAAAATTCTTTTATTTATATCGATTCTATTATTGTTAAAATAGTTCACGAGACATGGTTGCTCCCTACCTTCGACGATGGTTTCGACGCTCGCGGTCCGCGACCTCAGCTTGCAGCCCTCCTCCAACCTAGCCCTCGACACGACCAACACGACTTCCGATCTCGGTTGCTTTAGCACTGCCATGCTCTCCCTGTGGGTGAGACCTCGCGTGCTCCTGCCGTTTATACTGAGGATCCTGTCGCCCCTTTGCACCCGGCCGTCTTTGTCCGCGATGGAGTGTGTCAGCACCCGGTGAACCGTGATCTCCTTCACCTCGCAGTCCGCGCCGCCGGCCAAAGTGATGCCGACGCTGCCGGTCGGATTTTCCTTATGAAGCAGAACGACTACGACATCGTGCGCGCCGCGTGCCTCCTCTAAACTCGCTTCTTCTACGAGCTGCGCCAATTCCTGTTGCGAGATCAAGCTGGTACTGCTCGCCAGCGAGCTGATACTGCCAAATTGTTCGCCGTAGCATCTGTCGACATCCGTTTCCGTTCCGATGTTCTCGTCCACACTGCTATCCAGACTTGGGAATCGATTGTGAGTGCCGCCGGCGCACTGTTGTGACTGGCTGTGCACAGGACTCGCATCCAGGGCTCTCTTCATATCTGTAACGCTGGCACTGCGTCGATTCAGGCCGCGGGACGTCGGAATCTTCGACGCCGTTGCACTTTTTATTTTCTCCACACTTTGTGACATTTCGTCACCGCTATCGATATTCCTAGCTTTTCCTAAAGTAGGTATCTTCGAGACAAAAGGTTTATCTTCCGACCAAGACTCGTTCGACGTAGTAGAGCCTCTTCTACAGTATCGACCTTCCTTCGAATCCCAAGTAGATTTAATCGGCAAACTCGTTGTTGTGGCGCCATTCTTCTCGATTCTCGGCTCTATACTTTGCGCGCGAAGTAACTTAGAATCTGTTTTAACGGCCAATATGTCCTCTAGACTCATTTGACTCTTTGATCTGCCAAAAGTCCCTTCGTCGACGTGTATAGCTGATCTAGAACGGCTCTTTGTCGTTAAGATCGTTAGGAGATCGTTTTGATCTTCCGTGCTCCTTCTGGGACTTACACTCGCTCTGCTTTGTGATTTTGATGTTTCCGTCGCACCGACTTTTGCTTCGTTTATTGTGATTCTGCTCTTTGAAGGCAAACCGCCATTTAGTGTTGAATTAATAGGTTCGTCAAACATGGAACCGTGATTCTTTCTTGCCGTTTGAATTACAGATGACATTTCTAAAGGTTGAGCAGCGGGAGGACTTTTGTCGTATTTGTTGTTCGATTTTTCTTCCATGGCTCGCACGATAGTCTTCGCCTCTGCTCGAACCCACATTTTAAGATCGTTTGACGGCTCTAATATTTCGGGTTTCGGCGGTCTAACAGACGGCGGCGGTAACATGCTTCTTTTAGGTGGCAGTTTCAGTTCTTCTTCCTTCTTCTGAAAGAATTCCTCATCCTTCGCGAAAGGATCTGCGACCTCTATATAAGCTATCTTGATCTCTTGTTTGCTCGCGGAATCACTCTCCGAATCATTGATGATTGTCTGACGAACAGCACCGCCGTTCTCGATAGCGATATCCTCGTCGTCCGAGAATTTTCGCTGGATTAACGGCGACCCGTTCAGATCTCTTCCGCTCCGACATCTGGCACTTGCCAGGATATTCTTTCGATTTATGGCCTCCACGCTTTGCGGCTTCAACACTCTTCGGGATAGAGATTCGGCGCTGGCCTGAGATCCGGACGTCAACGTTGAGGATGTGCTGCAATTTGTATCGGTGCTATTCGATCGTCTTAGCTGTCGCTGTGGGATCTGCGAGTTTCTCGAAAAGAGCTCGTTCGGTTGAGGCGATCGCGGATTCGAGCCGCCGCTGCTGCTGCTAGATGAGGATCTCTCGGTTAGACACGTTCGTTCACCGAGAAGACCTATTCTGGAGCCGAATTGATCTTTATCGGATTCACCAATTGAATCTCTAACATCTCGTGACACCAAAGTTCTGTTCAAACTGTCCGCGATCAGAGGTCGACGTTGGTAATTCAGTTCCGTGGAGACGTAAGATCTCTCCGAGGAGATGGTGGATCTTTCCGATGGTGCCGGAGACATCGGTGGACTGAAGCCGCGAGATATACTACTCTGAGAACTGCTCACAGCTGAATCGTTATCAGAATCGTCATAATCCAAGCGAGCCTTCCTCTGTATCATTCTCGGTCTGTTACGCGAACCATCCGGCGAGCTGGTCGTCGAGGCAAATTCGAAGCTATAATCACTTCTCGTCGGGCTGCAGATACTCTCCAAGCTTTTCGGTGGCTCCGAAAATGCTGACGTGCTTGACGGGGAGCTTTTGATCGGACTATTGCCATTTATCGAGAAAGAGCTCGTCATAGATGTACCGTATACCGTGAGAGATTTTCTCTTGAAAGCCGGAGAATACTTGGAGTGTATCTGTGGCGCCGGCATTTTGAAGGATGTTGTCGCTTTCAAGGGCTGGCTTGCCGTGCTGGCATTGCTGATCAAGGAACTTTGAGACCCCCATTTGTCTTGAATATTTGCCTTTGGTATCTGAAAAAAAAAATATACGATACGCGTCATATTTTTAGTATTTAGTATTTTTTGTATTTTGAATATTTCTGCGCAAAAAAATCTAAAAATATTTCAATATAATTTGTAAAAATGGATTTTTAAAAATAAAAGATAATTAATTTCGCAAGTATTACCATGTCGCAAAATGCGAATTCTATAAAAAAAAAAAAAATTGGGGAAAATGATCCATATAAAATATTCCATATATTGAAAAATATATTGTATCGGCAATTTTAAAGCTTACCTGATGTAGTAATATCGAATCGCGTGATTTGATTTCCGGTAAATCAACGATGGGTTGATCTATCGGCACGGTGTCTTTTTCCGGTATAACAAGTCCACGTAGTTTCGATATCGATCTCCGCCTCTGCTCGATCAGCTGATTCAAACTGCTTCTTCTTACATCATCTCCGGGTCGTTTAAACGTAGATGCCAGAGAATTTGTTCTCGAGATTTGTGAATTACCGGTTGAATCGACTGCTAAAGAATTTCGATCTTGCACGAAGGGCGTTGAGCCTGAGAAACTAGTAGCTCGCATCAATAAAGGCGTGCTCGTCGTTTTAATCAAATTGTTAGCATTATTATAAGAATCGACGGTTTTACTCGGATACGTGGCGTTCGACAAGTTGTTACTTTCGGTACAATAATTCTTCATCGTCGTATTTGAAAAAATCTGCTTGTCGTACGAAGGTGATAACGGACTCGACAATGATGTAGCTTTCGGCGGAACAACTGGCAGCGTCTTTGGAACGCGCGTAGTTTGCGTAATAGGACTCAATAAAGCAGGCTGAGGAGGCAAACTGGGTGTTCTCTGGCTATATTTCTTCGCGGAATCATGCCCTGTTGGTGTCCTGGCCGAATCGGTGAGATCAAAAGAGCTCTGTGTCCTATCGACGAGGAAGGCCGACCGATCCTTCTGTCCGTTACTCTTGTCGTCGCAAAAAACGTCTTCGGAGGATTTATACTTGGAAAGACGTTTGCCATTGCTCGTGACTGTTGCAGCTGTCATGACATTGGGGAACAAGGGCACGTCGAGGTTGCTCTGCGACGAAAACATGGCGATTTTGTCTCGGACAGATCGTTCGGACTTATCGTCCTGCCTCCAGAGATCGCCGTTTAAAGAAAATTTTCTCTGCGGCGACTCCATCGTAGAAACGTTTTTGGCGTGCAAAGTCATTTGCTCCAATTTAGGCGGGCCTAAGTAATAAAATATATTTTTGCAAAACAAATTATATAAAAATAAAAAAAAAAAATAAGAGTAATATGATATAAAAATGTGCCATATTTCAGATAATTTCAAAAGTAAAATCAATTTTGTCGATATATAATATATATACAAAATTTTCGAAATATGACCTCGAATCCAATAATTTGATTATGTAATTGTGATATGCCGGCACTGCTTGTCGGAGAAAAAGTAAACGGGGACAGAGAGAGGTTTAATTCAAAGCTAAATGAGTACCTGTCAATGGTAGAGGCGGCGGGGTATCGACGGGCGTGTCCTTTTCCACGTGGCTTGGCACCTCCCCGATTGTCATCGCGTCCTTGTGATAATATCCGGCGATCTCCATCTTCTTCTCGCTCATCGTTGAATTGCCGTTGTTCGTCTGGCAAGAATAAAGAAGACTTGCCGCGACGGTAGGAGCGTTTTTCTTCGCGATATCTTCCGAAGTGTGATAGGACGACGATTTTCTCTCTTCGTTAGAAACCTCGGAGGACTTGGCGTTATCCTGACATACGTTATCCGCAATGGTCGAAGTAGCTTTAGTTCCTATCTCCGGTCGGACGTTCTCCACATTCGTCGAAGCGACTTTGTTTATATCCTGCCTCACGTTTTCAGGGCTCGTCAACGTCATCTTACTATCGGACAGAATAATGCTCCTCGAACCGACAACATTGCTGTCGTTCGCGAGCATCTTAAATGTCTCGCCGGCACGGAACGTCTCGTTCTCGTTGCACAATCCGCCATTCGTGGCTATTGTCGCCGTCGTCCTTGTCGCGGCGATGTATCTGCTATACGGTGGCTGGCTGTTGCTAAATTCTTGATACGCTGCTGGAAATTCGTCCCCGTCCGGGGGCAGGCGTTGGCCGCCTCCGCAGTTCTCCATCTTACCATTTACTGTGTCTGCAACAAGTATTTTCAAATATTCGAGATAAAAGTTTGAGCCTTTAGAGATTTCAGTAATAATTAAAATATTTTAATATCTATCAATCGTAGATTTGAATGATAAAAAAAAATAATTTTTTAAACAAAAATAACAAACGTAAAACAAATGATTCCTATGTATTTTCTTTCTAAAGATAACGAATGAAAGATAACGAATTTTATGATTGCTGTTATATATTTGACAAGCTATCGTTTGTATAGAGTGTCTGTTTCGGTCTCTGATAAGGTAATGGATTCAAGGTGAAACAGATGGATTTGAACAACACTATCCTCATTGCTCAGTCAAATAGATTACGTGAATTCTCGCGAAAGATCCGAAAGTAGTTCATTCGGCACGCAGCACCATGGTGTTTATAATAAAAAAATATCAACTTATTAGGCGCATGAATTATTCCTCTAGATATTATTTTTTTTATTTTAATATGTACGCTTATGTCATGCCTTAAGAATTTTCTCAGGAAGGAAGTGCATCGATGAAAATATTTACACCATTAAATAGCGAACGTGCAAACTACTTGAGTGATTCATCGTGCGCATATCGACACATTACACATCGCGATGAGTGTATTGTCGTTCAAAAAAAAATGACATCATCTCTTCGATTTTTCATGCGTTTAGTCTGACGAAACGCATTCGCAAAATTTCGCGATTTTTCACGTTCGTCAATGAAAATTCGGCGAATATTTCCAGAAGAGCTCGGAAGA
>NW_021848711.1:1258097-1263954 GCF_003651465.1 Formica exsecta
CTTGTGAAATCTCCTTTGAAACTTTATATTATATACTATTATTCGCAAAATACGATTTCGAAAAAAATAATCTTTTATTGATCCCGTTCTTTTATTAAGATTTATTCCGAATTACACATATTTACATTATTCTATTCGGACCATTATATTTATAGACATTCAAACGTTTCCAAGGATTTCTGTATATTTTAACGCGCCTTTACTGATAAAATATTTGCATATACTTTATCTATTCTAAATAGAGATATTTAAAATCGAGCGACGTATATGATATTTTTAACAACGTGAATATCGAAATCGCGTAAAAATTTGGTTTGCATTTTCGAAGAATTTTGAGATTCTTCTATGCAATTTTTTTCTTTGCAAGTCTCGCGAATCGTCGACGTATAGTGGTATGTCTCACCGTTCGCACGTATGCCGTCGTATACCGCGGAATCTCTAACTTTAATTCGCAGTTAATAAAGCGCGCCGCGCACGCGAGCGCTAACTCCTGCTGATTAACATTCCTGGCATAGCGCGGTGCAACGTAACTAATCACCGATACGTGCAACAGATGCAACTTTTGCGCTGCACGACGCACGTTTCCGATGCACGTATGTATGTACGTGCGCGTGTCCAGACGATCGCACCATATTTGTACCGGTAACAGGGACACCGTGCGTCAACGTGTGCGTGAATGCGTGAATTTTGCACGCACACGTGTATGTAGGTACTTTGTCACGGATGTGCAATCCATCCGATGCATATAATTAGAAATTTGCATTTTTAATTGGAAACGCTAGTTACGGCCATCCGCACACGATATTCAATTATACAAATATTCGGTAAATAGCGCGAGTTTGACGATAAAAATAATAATAAAAGAATAATATAGAAAAATATTGAGAGATTGCTAGTTTTCTTGATTGAAATGAGAATAATTGTTTCTTACACTATCTCGATATGATAAAGTATAGAAAACGATCGCAAGTGTCATGTGAATATCGTTCCACATTTCCATCTGTGTTTGGCAAATATTTGACTACAAACATGTAATGAAGTCATAATTATATCATCATAAACAGCCAATAAGCGATATATAAATTGAATTCGCTTACTATTTTTTTTTTTTGCTTAATATTTTAATTTTTCTAAATGATTGAATTATTTGAGAAAATTACGGGGTAAATTGAAAAATAAATACATGGAAAATCGAGATACTGGACAACGCGTTCTCCACTCGCTGGTGCATCAAGTTAAAAGTGTTGCCGGTCGAAAACAATCCTCTTACAAGATATAATATACCTGGTTATACACGACACGCGTATACAAGGTCCACGGAATTCACCGGGGGAGAGGTTGTCCCGTCGTACAACCACTTCGCGCGAGCGTTAAGCCCCGGTAGACGATTAATTTTAATCATCAAAAGATACATAACTCAACTCGCAGTTACGGCGAACTTTCGCGCGGTAGATGTTCATCGCGCGGGTTTTCACCGGTTCTCGGAAGAACGTTGATGTATCGCCGAGGATGAGAGTGGAAACAACGGGGCGCAAGTTCGTATCGGCAAGAAGGCTGTCGTAAGACTGGGCGACATTGCTCGGCGTCGAGGCCAGCTTCCGCGAGGTTAGCGCTTTCGCGATACAAGAGAGAAGGGATAAAGACACGCGTTCGCCATCGTGGCCTGCGCTTTTAGCTCTTTGAGAATTATAGTTCTTTGCGGATATTATACCGTGCACGAAAAATCAGTATGCATCCGCGCACGTCGCTTCGTTTTTCATTCTCGATCGCGTTTCCGTCTCTTAATCTCTTTCTTAGCGCGTCGCTTATAATATTCAACATGATGATATTTATTTCTAATCGATCGCGAGACAGCTGTAAAAGCGTTACGCGACATGAATTAGCGATTACGCGATGACGATTTCTCCGAAACGCGTATAATGTCCAAGGCCAAGGCTGCGCGAGTCGATTAATCTCGCGGAATGTGTCAACGAAACGAAATTCGTTTGCTCTCTTGTCAGGAAGAAGCCGTAGGACCGGAAGATCTATGCCGACTGAATGTACCGCTACGCGATATAATCGGCTTTAAAGATGAACCCACGATTTTGTCATGCCGCTGAGTTACGTCGCCTGGTAATTCCGTGGGCGATGATATATGTGATTCATCGATTTATCGGGACGGAAGAATCTATCGAGTCATACATTGAAATCAGATTAACTGGAATAGGAAATTTCTATCAATTATGAATGATCAGGAAAACGATTATTGAGAAATGAATAAAGTACTGTTCATTTTTCTTTCAATGGAATATAAGTTGCAAATTTTTAGATACTCCTTTTTGGATATTCTATAAATTACGAAAGATTATAACTGCAAAGGTACTGAAAAAGCAGCATGAATCACTAAACGATATTCAACGTACACGCGTTATTTTATATCATAATTAAAATTAAAATTCTCATTTTGCATGCTTATCTCGGTACGCTATACACCTGTATAATGATAATAGTGATTACTCCATACAATTTGCCGCCGCAAATTACGTCATCATGCATATGGTTTTTGAGTTTGCGAGATTGCGTCTGTCGTAATGGACGCGACAGGGACGACTTCCTTTGTTCGAATACTGTTTTGGGAAAGAAAGAAGGCAAAATCAATGCCGTCGCTAAAAAGCCACACGGTTTTGTCCTTGGAGATCCGAATCTGCGCGCGTACACTCAATGTGTACGCCAGAGATGAAGAGAGCCTCGTAAAGAAAGAAACACGATTTATTAATTGTTATTTTTATCCTCCCTGATATAGCGGTCTCGCTCTTTTCGCCTCATCATTATCCCGGGACATCGTCGTGAGACACTCGGCGTCATTAAATGTGTCCGCGATGCGAAGCAACGTTTTAGCAATAAGTCCGCGCATTACAGCGTGGATGATCGATTTTCAGGTACCAAATGAAGCGCGAAGCGTCCTTCATACCCGCGATTCTCCGGAGGAACATGTGTTAGAAACGCGTGAATATTTTATGGAGGTTGCGAAAGAGAGGCTCATAATATTGTACATTTTACAAAACGCATTTTGGCCGCGATTTCTTGTCGCTCTTATTTTCGAAAAATAATCCCCCTTTTCGTGGCTCGAGTCTGATAAAGTACACAGTAATTTAATACGTCGAACGTTTATCTCGATCTGCAGGATCAAGGGGGGACACACCTCTAGCTTCTACTTACATTTCGTCACGTAACTTGTCACAGATCGTCATTTCGATAGCGAAAAGCTATTCTTATTAAGAGCAATTTCACGATTCGCGGCTATACTTACTTGTGTCTAGTGAAGTTCCCGTTTCCGCGATTTTCCGCATATGCACGGTCTTTCTCGACGTTCAACGACCGCCAAGTTATCCGAGAAATTCGGAGAAACAACGGTTTTGATGTAATAACGACCGTGCAAATATTAGATAATCCGTGCCGAAAGACCGTGTCGCCAAACTCCGATAAAGGGACGGCGAATTCTCCCGCAGCGGTTGCGAAATTCAACGTTCGATTCGGTAATATCACACGTCTGATTCACGCGCGTTACATCATCTCTTTCTACCGTTTTTTCACCGAAAACACGTCGTGGACGTGGCGGTGATAGTCGCGGACTGTTAAAAGGTCCTAAAATGACGAGGCGGCTCGCGTTACATCGTGCCGACGCACACGGGCATAACGTCTATTTATCACTTTGAGCTTCTGACACTCTTGCGCGGAAGAGAAGTCGTATCACACGAAAGGTTCATTTAACGTCTCGAGCGGATTAATTCCCACATTTCGTGAGAAGTGAATGTACCGAAAATTCCTCGCTTAAACGTGCGCTTTATGCCTCTTATCGAATGCATGAGAAATCGGTTGGAATTTCGAGAATGTCTTTTTTTCTATAAACCCTCCGTTAATCGCAATATCCAATATATACACGTTATAACTGATGTATAACATTAAAACGATGATGTACAAACATAAAAGACAGATTAAAATAAAAATTGTTTAAAAATAAAAATGATTTAAATTAATGATTTAAATTGATGATTTAAATAATGCCGCGCATTTTCGTCGTTAAGAGAACGACGTTTCGCGCGGGCAGGAACAAAATCTTAGATCGCGGAAATAAAATTTTCATCGCGCAATCGCGATTAAAATCCACTTGCGACGGAATCGGCTCTCGCGGACGAGTCTTGGATTAACTAGTCTACTTGCAGAATCGAGTCGCGAACCGTAAAATCTCGGCACGGCCGGCGGTTTCGCGAGATCGTCTGACACTCACGGCGCGAGCACTCGGCAGCAGACATTTTTGCCACACACCGGCTAGACAGCGCGAATATTTTCCCGTTCAGAAATAAGATCCCAGAATGCGGAAACATCGGCATTAAACGCAGCGGTTCGATGCGTACGTGCTTCGAGAGGCCGATGACGCTTACCTCACTTCTATACCTCGTGCCTTCGTGGGAGCGGACAGCTGTAAAACGAGTAGCGAATCGCGCGAGAATCTTATATCCAATTAAGCTTTTTTACGGAGGAAAAACGGAAAAGGACCGGTAGCAAACGCGTTCGTTGCATCCGTGTATTCGCGGAACTATTTCGCGTCGAAAGATAAACGTGTCGGGGATGCGCGTGCGGAAACGACGAAGGAGAAGAGACATTATTTATTATCTTCATGAATCTGTCATACGTGCTAATAAACGTCCTTAAATTCATGTCGGAATAATTCAGATAATTAAACGTCTTATAAGTTAGCGGAACAGAATGAGCAGAATCAATTCTAATTAATACTTTTATTTGTTGCTCATTTGTTGCTAAAAAGTTGCCAAAGAAAAAAATTTGTTGCTCTGTAAGTTTTAAAAAAAAAATGATGTTCCGCTCATATATAGTGTTCCGCTAACTTAATCTTCCTTTAGCGGAACATCATTTTTTTTAAAAACTTACAGAGCAACAAATTTTTTTTTTTGGCAACTTTTTAGCAACAAATGAGCAACAAATAAAAATATTAATTAGAATTGATTCTGCTCATTTTGTTCCGCTAACTTATAAGACGTGATAATTAAGATTCCTGCCTCAATTTCCTGTCGCGTCTCGATCCTTTCACCCTCACGCATCGTCACGTCCTATTTCTATTAATCAATCGGTATTTTAACGACGTCGTCGATTATTCGACTCGGATGTATATCATAAATTTGAAACATTTCCTTTTCCATCCCGATTAAAAATCCGAAGGACGACGGCACGATCGGCGCAACTCGTTGCCGTTTTACGAGGCAGCGCGAGGTATTCGTTACGGGTGTCCCGAGCGAGTTCGTGACACGTCAGGAGGATCTCAATGTGAAGTTCGAGCGAGGGCGAATTCCTGCGGACTTTCACCGTACACCGAAGGACGGTGGCGATCGGTGTAAATCGCGAAAGGTATTCGACGCGCCGCTTTAAACGCTATTGTTAGCGAGATCGGCGTCGATCTGACCAAGCTACGTCGCGCTGACATTTTCGATTCACTTCGCGAACGAGGACCTTTAACACGCGACCCCGGAATTATCGTTTATTCCACAATGAACACCGTCTACGGTCCACCGCGCATAAACTCAAATACTATTGTCGAAATCGTCGAGTCATACCTTAATATCTCCGCGCGAGATAAGATCGTTTGGGAAAGTAATATGCCGATCTTAGACGAGTTTTTTATCGATCCTGTTTTATTGTTCGCCGATCGCGCGGAAAAATCATGTGTTCTTGCGATATCTATAATGTCTGCTTGCAAAATGTGCGTTTCGCCATCTCTATGGATATTTATAGAGATATTTTATATCAATCTCTCTTTAATAATATCTCTTTCCCTTACTTTTGATCGATTTCTTGCTGGACTCCT
>NW_021848711.1:1265130-1274572 GCF_003651465.1 Formica exsecta
TTTCCCTTACTTTTGCTCGATTTCTTGCTGGTCTCCTCCGTGTACTCTGCAATCTCGCTCACGTGGTCCGCTTCGTCATCTCGCGCTATAACAAATGTATGTGCTTTTATTTATTATACACGGTGTCCACTATATCAATCTTTAAGCATGTGATTGTACGTGAAAGAGAATATATATGCAAGTCTTTTTACTTTGGCCAAGTTTATGATTATGGGAGAAATCAGTCTGTCACTGTGTTAAAATGGCGACGATAACTTATCAGAACCTGCGCCTTACATGAGTAAAGGAAAGAAAGAGATAAAAAAAATGTACAATAATTCGTACATATTATATTTAGATAGGCGATTGTACACGCTTATAAACGTGTTTTTTGCGATTATATAGTCGACAAGGAACTACGGGTGACATTTCAATTGAGAAAAGTTAAGCGGGCAGCGTGAGGGGGGAGTCCCACGAAACAAGAGACGTGCACAAAGAGGCCACTGATAATGAATCGAGGTAACAGTTCGCCGTCGGTCGACACAGCTGCACCGTTGACTCCAGTTGACCCGCGCTTATTAAACGTCAGATACACCATCGAGCAGCGCGCGCGCAAAGTCACTATAAAATATCTTTTTCAAGTATGATATACATATGCGCTCGCAAAATTCCTTTTCCGAGATTTCGAGGTTTTTCATTCCCCAAAAACGGGGTACTTTTTCAATTTCGCAGATAGTAATCTTATAATTGTTGATCTTGTCGTAGAATCACTCGAGATGTATAATTCGCGTGCGCACTTTACATCCGGATGATCGCGGTCGCGAAAAAAGACTTTGATCGAAGAGAAATGAAGGAAAAAATAATTTATTAAACAAATTTTTTAAAGAATTTTTTTAACAAATTCAGAGATAAACAGAAAAGGAAAAGAAAAAAATAGAGAGAGAAAAAGCGAAAGAGAAAGAGAGAGGACTGTGCAAGGTTCAGCGAGCCTAAGAAAGGCAAATGCACGGAAACTGAGAGGAAAGGAGAGGAAAGGAGAGGAAAGGAGGGAAGCAGAAGAAAGAAGGAGCGAGAGAGCTCCAGAGCTGCAACAAGGAGTCGAAAGAGAGAAAAGGGAGCAACGAGAAATAAGAAGAGTAGTTCTCCTCTTCGGTCCGAGCGGTTGGGAGCGGGTGGCCTTGAGCAGGTCATCACCTCCGGCTGCGGTGGTGATGCTGCCTGCGCTGGACCGTCTTAACTTCTTCTTCTTCTTCTTCTTCTTCTTCTTCTTCTTGAACCGTCCTCCTCTCCTCCATGCCATCTTCCATCTCCGTCTCCTCTATTCGCTAACCGCTTCCTACACCCCACGTTCATCTCTCGCTCCATCCTCGCTCTTTCTCTCGCATCCCGTCCGGCTCGACGGAGTTACTTTGTCACTCCCTCTCTCTCTCTTTCTTGTCCGTTCTCTCGTTCTCTAAAATAATTTATTAAACAAATTTTTTAAAGAATTTTTTTAACAAATTCAGAGATAAACAGAAAAGGAAAAGAAAAAAATAGAGAGAGAAAAAGCGAAAGAGAAAGAGAGAGGACTGTGCAAGGTTCAGCGAGCCTAAGAAAGGCAAATGCACGGAAACTGAGAGGAAAGGAGAGGAAAGGAGAGAAGCAGAAGAAAGAAGGAGCAAGAGAGCTCCAGAGCTGCAACAAGGAGTCGAAAGAGAGAAAAGGGAGCAACGAGAAATAAGAAGAGTAGTTCTCCTCTTCGGTCCGAGAGGTTGGGAGCGGGTGGCCTTGAGCAGGTCATCACCTCCGGCTGCGGTGGTGATGCTGCCTGCGCTGGACCGTCTTAACTTCTTCTTCTTCTTCTTCTTCTTCTTCTTCTTCTTGAACCGTCCTCCTCTCCTCCATGCCATCTTCCATCTCCGTCTCCTCTATTCGCTAACCGCTTCCTACACCCCACGTTCATCTCTCGCTCCATCCTCGCTCTTTCTCTCGCATCCCGTCCGGCTCGACGGAGTTACTTTGTCACTCCCTCTCTCTCTCTTTCTTGTCCGTTCTCTCGTTCTCTCTCTTCTCTCTTTCCCGCTTTAGACGCTCTTTACACTTTCCTAAAGGCCTTCGCTCTCTCGGCCGCAGAAACAATCTGTTCGTGCTAACTCCGCTTCGACCGAGCGGACTCTCGACACCGGAGGATGCGCCAACATCGCGGTAGTCGGGGAAGCCCGACGTAGGACGAAAAAGTCTTTATCTTTTTCTGACTTCGAGAGATGCACGAGACAATATATACAATAGACAAAACCTCCTTCAAAGAAGGTATAATTAAGAAATGTCATTAGCGGGAGACTAGATCTTTTCTCTTTGAGCGCTATTTCCAAGTATATGCATCGTTCGCGGTTCTGTTTGAATCTATTAAAGAAGAGAATCAGTATCGTGATATCGTTGCTTTCATTATCGCACACGCGGCCGCACAAAAACCGTAAACGATCGGAGGACCCGTTGGCAGCTGGTTTCGTGATTCCGTGTTTCCGCGCCGGGGAAGAAATATCACGCAAATTGCATTTGACAAACTGGATCGGTTGGGATACATAGTTACCGCCTTCTCGCGAGCGTAATGATCAGCGCGTGGCTACGCGACGCACGTAAGGAACCGGACGTTGCACGTGCTGTCAAACGATCGCGCAACATATATAGACTGAGAAAAGATACTTTTCAGATTCCAGATCTCGCGTATAAAGTTGTAACGTCCGAGATGGATTTTACGAAAACGGTTTAACGAACGTGCTTCCCGTCTAGCTCGGTGATCGAGAAGCGCTCTCTCTCCCTCTCTTTCTCTCTCTCTATGAGAGTGTGTTATTTTCTTCGTAGGTGCAACATTCCGACACTCGCTTCTCACGCTCGTCGAAAGTGCAGTCGGCGCGCCGAGCCGTGCGCCGCAAATTGCCGGGCGTGACGAGGATTTCGTGTCGTTTCCGAGGGAAAGGATCACGCAAATTGGATTTGACATAGCGGTTGATCGGTGGTAGACCCACCCTTTCCAGGATGTAATGATTGGCGCGTGGCTGTGCGGCCACGCACATGACGTGAACGCGAATATAGCGGATTTAGCACGTACGCGAACGTTTCGCTCGTACAGATTCCATTTTCAATCTCTCTGTCGCTTATTATTGCAGGGGTAATCACGAATGTCTCAATCATCGATTTGTCGCGTGTACAGCATTGCTTAAAATGATTTCATTAAATAAATGCGGACGAGTATATCTTTTTTACTTTATACTTTCGCTATCTAAGATATAAAGCTTGTTCTGATAAGATGGTAAACGATAAATTTCCCACGATCATAGTCATAGTCAGCGATCAGGAATTTTGTTTCTATCAAACAAGCGGAAAAAATAATCGATGTCTATGTCGTAAATCGTATACGAAAGGGGACGGCAGACGAGAGTCCCTGATAATATTAGCCTTTCGGTGCTGCCGCACGAAACAATGAACACGGAGGACCCGGATCGGTGCGCGGGCTTAAGTGAATGAGGAAGATAAACATAATAATTACGGCAAATTGAGGCCTGCCACTGAAAACGGCATTGTGGCGAACGGAGAGGAGAGGCGAGAGAAAGAAACGGGCCGGCCGCGACGTCGTGTATCGGTGAAATAAAGTATCGCGCGTTTAACGTACTTGGCGTGCCGATGATAGCGTGGGTGAGATTATCGGGAAACGCGTTTGCGAACCTGTAACCAGCCGTGGTACGGACCGCGAGTTCCGCGAAGAAACGTTGTAAATTTAACGAACATTATCCGGGTGACATATTCCATTATCGGAGAGAATTATCCCTTTCAGTGAGTTAATTTTTTTCAAGAAAATTCTCTTCCTTAAATTATCGATCCGAGAGCTGTGTCTTTCAGCTCTCTTGCGCAACGCGCTTCTCTCGGCGCGGTTTTAGCTCGCGATACGGAATCGCAATAAGAGCAACCAGACGAAATCGCTTTAACATATGCTCGGCCGGAAGTACGGTACTACTCGCTGCGTGGGTCGGTATTCTCAGACGATACTATAAATTGCTCTAATCTCGCGAGCGGTAATAGGCGTATCCACTCTCGCGTCCGCGAGATGTGTTGGTGAGGTGAGAGAAGACGCCTTATGCATATGGCAAAAGGACGTGTGCTATGCCAACGCTTATCAGCGCTTTTAAATAACGTTTTCTCGCCAACGAGACGTCGAGTTTTATATCGTGATTTTTCACAGGCCTGAGCAATCGGGGAGATTTCCTTTAACACTTGACCGATTAATTTTTAGAAAAAAATGTGCTTTTTACCAGAGTTCAAATAAAAAAAAAAAAAAAATAATATTATAATAAGGAAATTTTTCATTCTTAATACCCTAAAAAAAAAAAAAGGTATTAGATGATATATTTCTCACACACGTGTTTTTTTTTATTGCAATTATTTTTTCAAGAGAATATTACAAATTGGAAAACATTCACCAAGTATTTCCATATTACATGAATTTATTTGGGGGGAGATACCTTAGCCTTAGAGCGATATTCTATTTCTGGCATCGCCTCTCACTCCGTCCTAGAGGCGATATAATGGATATACGATCGAAGGGATGCATCGATTTCGATTAAGTAACGACCTCGACCTAGTGAATTACGCGTTGCACGCATTTGGGAATTTAGCCCCGCGGCTGCGTGATCCAACCTCTCACGCTTGTGCACCGAGCAGTGGAATTCGCTCTCGGCCGATCGCTCTCGCGTCGAGGGCCGGTTTTCGCGTCCGCGATGCCGCAGGCTATCCGCCCTTTTTAGACCCGAAAAAAAAATGATCTCGAGTAAAAATAACCGGCGAAATTTATCGAGATAAAAAAAGATTACGTTCCATTATTCGAGATCGAGATGTGCGTCTTATCTCTGATAGTATGCACATTTTGGAAAGAGACAAAGTTACAATACAAAGCGTATTATTTAAATTATACATCTTCCTCTCGTTCTAGCGTATATTTATCCTTTTTTACCCAAGTACAGAAACCGTAAATGATGTATTTCTACGAGAGGAACAGACGTGCGCGCAGGACCTCTCTTATGCGCGGTGATCTTCCGCCATCGCGAATACCTCTACACGTGTATCTCGATACACGCGATGTACAAGGCACGCTGTTAGTGTAATAATAAACTCTGTTGAACGCCACGCGGCGTGGTATTCCTAACAGAATGTATCTTGCGAGTCACAGTGACTGACTACTTGGCGCCTCTTCTCGTGTGCACGATTGTCGACCGTATGCACGTTTAATAGCGTACACGTTCGTGTACGCTGACACTAGAGACGGGGACGATGAATGAGCTAATTGTGCTTTCTGCGATGAGCCGGGTCTCCTTTATCTCTTTTCCGCCGCGCGAATGACGTATGTAAACGCGCACTTGCCGCTCGAGAACGCGATATCGAAAAAAAGACGTTTGCCTTAAGTAATCGATATAATCGACGTTCTTGAGAAATATTGAGAGTTATTCAAAATTAGCACTCTGTAAATGTATCTCAATAAATGTATTATTTTCATTTAAAAAAAATGTAGATACTATGGAATCTCTATCTATCGACTTTTTTCGAACAATCTGCAGATTTTCTGAGGAATCCGAGATGGAAACCGTTCCATTTTTGAAAGAATTTTATGGACTATTAGGCACGTTCCGCGGATTTATTTGAGAACGACTGAGTCTAAACGTGATCTCTCAAAGAAAAAAAATGAACGAATGGCATCGACAAATACTTTCAGGCAGGTGTAGTCCATCCGCGACGCCAACAGCTGCCTCTCACGGGGCCCTTAGAGCGCGCTTTACCCTTGAGGTTCAGAAAATATCACGGCGTATGCATAACAGCTGTTGCATTTTTCTGTGGGTGGCAACGAGCGAAAGTGAGTGGAAGGAGACCCGCGACGCCGGATATAAACTTCGTTCTATTTCATCTCCAATTAGATACAGCTGCGTACAAATATACCACGATGTTTATAAAGTTACCAAATAAAAACCAGCATTCGTTTTTATGTAACAATATTCAAACGTTCGAAGCAATTATCAAGACAATTATATTAAGGGAAAGCAGTTTGCGTAAAGATTTTTTTTTAGATTCTTTGAATCGCGAAACGCATTATCCGGGAGAGGATCTTTTTTACAATAAAAGATTGTAAATTAACGTCCTGCATTAAATAATTCTTTAAACTTGCTATGATCGATGGCATGTATCATTATCAAAATAAATTTATACATTTACATTACGTTATGAAAGATAAAGTTTTACAAAACTTTACACAATTGAATCTTGGAAAGATGTTTCACAATCTGAATATGCTTATTTTGTACGTGTTTGATCGATGTGCATTCTTCTATCAGAGATCATAACATATTCAGTACAATAACAGTTTTTGTTTTCTTCAAATGGCGGCCATGTTATTACACGCCATTAATCCGAAGAAGCGATTGCGTTTTAATCACGAAATCAACTGCCATTTGATTGCACCAAACCGCGATTTAAAATTCGGTTTTGAAATCAGCATGGAAACGACATATTTAGCCCATTTAAGAGAGTCTAATTTACCGCCGAGATTAACTGCAGTCGTGCTTTATTGAATTTTTTCAGCAAAGACCAATTGTTATCTCACTGTACTAACAAGTATAGATGTTTGGAGTCGAGGTGCTTCGTGAATCGACTCGGTTCGATTAGCGCCATAAAATTGACCTTCCTTCGGTATTAGAGCGATTCCCTTGTGTACACCACAACAGGAGATACGCTTATTGTTAGCGAAACTTTTTCGCGTCCTTTATATTTCATGTAGCCAACTAAATTGTTTGTAGAATAGAACGTATTGCAAGGTAGTTTAGTAAATTTGCAATAATATTGTATTTTCTGCAAGTACACCCCATACTCAACTTTCCATTTAGCCATTTGACACATTTTCACTATTAAAAATAAAATATAAAATATTTTCTAAAATTATGTCTTAATGCCTAAGTATAATACAGTTAAATATATGTGTCCCATGTGACGTTTATATAGCGATCTATTTCTTAAATATTTTTTTTCTCATTGAATGTAAAATATATAGAAAATAAATATATACATATAAAGAAGAAAAAAACGGTACAATACAAAATGACTGCATATTTCTATAGAATAATTATCATGATTTTATCACAGATTCTTTTCATTTTATGGAAATAAATTCTTTTCATTTTATGGAAATTATATTACAGTTTTGCATGTTGTTTTTATATATTTAATTTTTGCTTTGTTCTGTAAAGCATATATATATATATATATACATTTAAAAAATTATATTTTGATAATAATGATTTTTGCATTTTTATAAATATCATAAAGTACACTAATAATTTTGCTGATTCATACACATAAGTAAAACTGTTAGTCTCGGTAAAATATGGAACGCATGCGATTTACGCATGAATGTAAAGTCATTAAAATTCGATCCGGCACAAAACGTATTTACGGCAAGTTATAAATCGAGATTAACAAGTATTCGTAAATATCTTACCGTTCCGGAGATACAAATATTTTCCTCTCGCGATAATCAAGTCTCTACGAGACTTGCGCTATAATTCTTGAGCCTCGCGGACAGTTTATCCCCAGTTTCGCGATTTCCGCACTCTTAACAATCTCCTTAACGGTAGCACGTGTTCGCGCTTGAAAACGATGCACTCGGTAAACGGTTACTTTTAGGCGAACCATGAAAAGATGGATCTACGCTATACCGAGCACGAAGAATATGCTTTCGATTCGTGAAAATACGAAATTTTCGTTATACACTTCTCACAACGTTTCAAACAATCCAAGTGATACGTGTTTTGGTACCACAACGTCGATCGAAAATTCGTTTATCCGAAACCTTTTTATATCGCGATAGAAAATCGCGAAGGAATGGATGCACGAATCGATGTGGAAGTAGTCGTTTATTTCGAGATTTGTGAAGGGCACTCGATCCGAACGTAGGCGAACCGTATCTATGCACGGAGAGCGCACGCGAAGAGTTGACAGAACGCTTTGACTTGAGAGTCGACGAGAGACTGGCGAACGCCTTCTTCTGCCTCTGCTCGAGACGTCGCGCCGGGCCGGGCATCCCTTTCCACCGAGCGAGACGACGCTTCCTTACCGGTCTCTCTCGAGGGGAGACCGGTGCCTTTACTCCCGATAGGTTACCTTCGAGATAACTCGCGATAGCATCGTAAAATGCGCGCACGCGTGTGTAAATTGATGCGATAAATTCGCCAAGATTACGAAAACCTCGATATTTGAAAGCCTTTAATTCAGTGCTCGGATTTACTTGCACATTTCGGCCCGATTCCGTGGCTCACGCCTATTTTGATACAGCAGCTGGCATATCGGATAGCACGCTGACTGTCCGTTGTACTGGTTCACATACGCTATCATCTTTTCTTCGAAATTTCATCTTACGGGCGAGTCGCGACGCTTTCATACTAAAGTCCGTTAAATGCCACCATACGATTCGTTGTACGTAACGATTCGCTGAAAATATCTCGTGCTTCTCGGATTTTTATATCGTTAACTGACTATTTATTAATGGTTTTATATTTATATATGTCTTAAATAACACATGAAACAATAATGTTGCTACAAAAATTATTATTGTATTTACAAATATCAATTTAATTTCGTAAAATGTAATTTTATTTTGCAATATAATTTAATAATATTTGAAAATGCAGCTCTTTCCTCTGTCACGTGAAATTTATTAAACTATTGGAGATTATTTATATTTAAAAAAAGCATAAATATATTAATAATTTTGCAATTTTAAAGTCAGTTTTCTCTCTCCGGAATCCTGCACGAAAACATTTTTTTATTCTACACATTTCGACATGACAAATTACTTATCTCCTTTTCGGTTGTGCTGTTTCTCGAGATCTATCCTATATTGCATAACAATGTAGCGATTAGCGACAATCTGTCTATTGGATTTCTAACATGGATCAGAGCCATATCGAATCGATTTAAGATACACGCTTGCCGCATATGATTTCCGCCGAACAAAAGAACGATTTTTCATTGTTGCGAGATACATTTCGAAACCGAAAAGATCGAATTTGATAAATCGTTTCGCGATCCACAGGGAGTCGCGCAATACGTACACACAATACGAGCCAAATTGTTGAAAGATAGATTTCGATATTATGTCTTTATATCGAGATTCCTGCATTCAACTAGCCGAGTGTGTATGTGTGAATTTGATAAAGATCCACAGGGAGTCGCGCAATACGTACACACAATACGAGCCAAATTGTTGAAAGATAGATTTCGATATTATGTCTTTATTGTCTTTATAATTTCATAAATAAAAACCTTACAAGTGCGGAGTATGAGGAAGAAAAAGCTAAAAATAATTTTTCTTATGAAATCGTAGGTAATTTAACGTATTTAACGTAAATGTATATGTATGTATCGATTCTATTCTATAAAATATAATTTT
>NW_021848711.1:1276667-1291151 GCF_003651465.1 Formica exsecta
ATTGCCTTTCCAACTTGGTAAAGGTCACTTTACTTGTCATGTCTTTCATAAATTTGCATTTTAAAAACCTTACAAGTGCGGAGTATGAGGAAGAAAAAGCTAAAAATAATTTTTCTTATGAAATCGTAGGTAATTTAACGTAAATCATATATATGTATATGTATGTATCGATTCTATTCTATAAAATATAATTTTCTATTTTACAATATATATAATTCGATAATTTTAAAAAATGCATCTCTCTCTCTTCTCTCTATCATACGAATATTTATTAAACTATCAAAGGCTCTATTCAAACTTTAAAAAGAGTAAATATATAGTTAAATTTCCAAATTTTGAACTCAATTTCCTCGAAAAAAAAACACCGTATGAAACAATTTTATTTTACAATTTTGACTTATTTTCGCACGAGAAATTACTTTCTTTCAGTTAGTTACAAACTACGTTTCTCGATCTATCCTGTATTGCATAACAACATAATATATATATATATGTGTGTGTGTATATATATAATAGAAGACCTTTGTTTGGGCATCACTGTCCATGCCATAAGTCACGGAACTCGGGTGGCCGCTAAAAGAAGTTAGTTGGCCTTTGAAGGCTCAAATTTCCTCGAGTCGAAGAGCGTGTGTTTCGGTGTGTCGTAAAGCGGAGCCGGTTGAAGTGCACTTTATGAAAGCTCGCCGCCATACGCTCGGCTATTTCTTATTCACCGTACGAGCGTAATTCATACGAGGTGCATTTCAAGTCACGGAAGTGTGACTTGCGTTATCAGATTCGATTTATCGAATTAAATTTGATAGACCGTGATTGCGGAACATTTTAACGAAAATAAATAGGACGTACGCTTTCAAATACGACCGTATCTCGATAGTGTCATCGTATTACGTAACGATAATGAATTATATATTATGACACACGGTTGAACGTGACGCAACGCGATATAACGTAATTATAAGCTGGAGTTTTCATTAAGCGTTCCGCGAAGCGAAAAGCGGAAATCCCACTCTCTTTTACCGAGAGATTTCCATAAAACGAGTCTCGTAGATGATGTCGAAAGAATTTTCAATCTACTTTACAGGCACTCAACACTCGCGTTTTTTCATTATTTGTAAACACATGACATGTAAGGGATTACCGCTATCTGAAGACATTTGCATGCGTGCCGTGCGTGGTGGACCGATATCCTGAACGTGACGATAATATTGGATTTACGCACGTCAAGGTCTATTCATTGTCGTACGAGACTGGTGATTTAAAATTGTTCACCGATACATTGGACAGGTCAATGGCATAGAGGAAAATATATATATATATATTTTTTTTTCATCAATATATAACGCTTAATAGGGAGATTGTCAGACCTTCAAAATAGAAGAAAACTATTTTTAACCGTTACGTTTGAAGGCAGATTACATCTTAATGGACTTTCGTACGTAAGCGATTACATCGCCCAAAATTATTTATTTTAAACTTATTTCTACAAATATCTCGATGTGCAAAAAATGCTTTCGCGATAACCCCGATTCGAAACCATAAAAATACTATAGAAATACTTTACATAAATACTTTTATAAAAAATAGATGTAAATTGTGGATGTTACACAAAACGATCGTCGCGAGATGATGCGCCGCAGAAAGAAGATGTAACCACGCGTTTATTTATACATTATCTCCGATCGAACGATTAGTGTTTTTTTCGACGTGCAAGTAATCCTGTCGCTCGTCAGCTTTGTGGATCGATCTCTACGCATCTTAAGTATGAGACATATTGTAACTAATTACATCGACGTCGCTGCACGCGGAGCGCTTCCGGGTTGCCGACAACGGAATGTCGTCTCTCGGATCTTGTATTCGATATGCCTGTGTAGGCGCATATAGTAGATCCTTTCAAACCGCAGCTGACCTGACTCGACGAACTGAAATGTCTATCCTTTTCTCTCTCTCTCTCTCTCTCTTTAATACATTCTCCAAACGAATAACAATAACTATAATTCTTTTCGATATCGATTTTTTCAAGCGCGATTCGCACGACCTGATACCTATCTAGGATGTAATGCCCATCTGCTCTCTTCTAATAAACGCGTAAAGCGACGTAATTTACGACTGATTTCCATTTCTCGCGCCGATCGTAAATTTCAACGAGAAGTACTCCGTTGAATTCGTTGATACCGGTCGATCTTGAATCTTGGGGCGAGTCATCTTTAGGCGGGTTCATACAGCGTGCACCGTTCGAGCTGGCGCGATGGAATGCAGCTCGTTCGATCGGACGCATTAAGTGTACTTTGCGAGTCAGATCGAATGCGGAATTCTTTGCGGCACGAACGTGGCAAAACGTGATCCCCGATTCTCTCGCGCGAATCGCGTTCACGAAATCGAACTGAAATCAGATGTCTCGCAATTATTGCATTCTCGTTCGTCGATCTTTGAAAATATGAAATTTCAAGAATATAAAAGACAATGTTCTTTTCCAGCGAAAATTTATGCGAATTTTATACTCTGGTTTCATATTTTTTAATTTAGAAAATATCTTATTCCGATCCGTTATTCTCTGTGCGAATAATCTCTGATCGTGGGTTTTGTATATATATAGCATGCATATTCTCGCGAATGTTCCGTTGAGTTCTGAATGGCGCATTATTTTCTATGTAATCCGAGATTGCGATCCGCTACGATCGTAGATTAAAATTGACGTCAAATAATCTTAAGGCTATTTTATCGCGATGGTAGATGTAAAATGGTGGCTGTCTGGCAAATTTATGCACATCAACGATTTAACAGAAAGCACTTCGTAAGTATCAATGTCCACTAATTACTTCGAGATCGAAAGCTTCCCTCGGGAGGTCAAGACTAATCATCGCCCTTTGCAATCGCAAATTGAAACGGGCGTCAGATTGCCTGGGAAAGGTCGATCCTCTTAAGAGCTTAGGTCGTTAATGGACGGTTCGGCTGAAATTACGGAATGTATTTTCCGTTTGTATATTTTTAGGTCGCATAATTGCGTAATGTAGACAAGCGAATCGTCCGAACCTGCTGCGATAAAGATCTAAAACGAGCGATCGGACAGTGGCATGTTACACTAACGATCCCCATTTTTCATTCTTCGTTGCTCGAGGCGACGTAAAATCGATCTATTGGTTTACTAATGATTGTTGGAACAATTATTTATATTCAAATAAATAAACATATTTATCTCCTCATCTTCAAAGATCGTTCTCAAGGAATATTGACATAAAATAACAACGTGTATATCGATCAAGGCGAAACTTCGGCTTTGAAAAAAATCGAAAGAACTATCTCTCTCTCTCGGTGAGAACAATCGAAGTCGATGTGGCAGTTAGATTTGTACGAGTTTCGACGACACGTTTGTTATCTTTAGATCAGTATACTACGGGCACGTACAAAGGGCCCGATGGTTGTGGAATGCCGTCTTCTGCGATCGCGCGTACAGACGTACGTCAGTACGCAAGTATGTGCGTCAGAGATCGCCGTCTCTTCGATTGGAAGTGAACCAAGTGAAAGATCGAGAAAAGGAAGGCGATTAAGGGGGAATGGGACCTTGAGCGCGGTCAGCCACTGGGAAGAGCTTCGACGACTCGGTGGCTGCGGCTTGGGACTTGGGACCGCTGGGCAACCGCCATATTGTTGTGACTGGTAAGCTTTGCCGGACCCACGAGATCAGCCGTGTCCATCTCTTATAACGGGTGTGTGCGACGCTCGATCGATTGTCACGAAATGTCACGGAACAATGTTGGGTATATGTATACGATAATTAACTTAGGAGAACTTGGGAATTGTCGACGTGTTGTCATTTAACTATTCAATATCGAGGATACAATGACACATTGCGTGCAACGCTACGGTTTAAATAAAATATCACATTAAAACATTTTTATTGTCGTCGGTATATTTTCGAGATAATTCAAATATGATAATAACCCCATTTTCTATGTAATCCGAGATTGCGATCCGCTACGATCGTAGATTAAAATTGACGTCAAATAATCTTAAGGCTATTTTATCGCGATGGTAGATGTAAAATGGTGGCTGTCTGGCAAATTTATGCACATCAACGATTTAACAGAAAGCACTTCGTAAGTATCAATGTCCACTAATTACTTCGAGATCGAAAGCTTCCCTCGGGAGGTCAAGACTAATCATCGCCCTTTGCAATCGCAAATTGAAACGGGCGTCAGATTGCCTGGGAAAGGTCGATCCTCTTAAGAGCTTAGGTCGTTAATGGACGGTTCGGCTGAAATTACGGAATGTATTTTCCGTTTGTATATTTTTAGGTCGCATAATTGCGTAATGTAGACAAGCGAATCGTCCGAACCTGCTGCGATAAAGATCTAAAACGAGCGATCGGACAGTGGCATGTTACACTAACGATCCCCATTTTTCATTCTTCGTTGCTCGAGGCGACGTAAAATCGATCTATTGGTTTACTAATGATTGTTGGAACAATTATTTATATTCAAATAAATAAACATATTTATCTCCTCATCTTCAAAGATCGTTCTCAAGGAATATTGACATAAAATAACAACGTGTATATCGATCAAGGCGAAACTTCGGCTTTGAAAAAAATCGAAAGAACTATCTCTCTCTCTCGGTGAGAACAATCGAAGTCGATGTGGCAGTTAGATTTGTACGAGTTTCGACGACACGTTTGTTATCTTTAGATCAGTATACTACGGGCACGTACAAAGGGCCCGATGGTTGTGGAATGCCGTCTTCTGCGATCGCGCGTACAGACGTACGTCAGTACGCAAGTATGTGCGTCAGAGATCGCCGTCTCTTCGATTGGAAGTGAACCAAGTGAAAGATCGAGAAAAGGAAGGCGATTAAGGGGGAATGGGACCTTGAGCGCGGTCAGCCACTGGGAAGAGCTTCGACGACTCGGTGGCTGCGGCTTGGGACTTGGGACCGCTGGGCAACCGCCATATTGTTGTGACTGGTAAGCTTTGCCGGACCCACGAGATCAGCCGTGTCCATCTCTTATAACGGGTGTGTGCGACGCTCGATCGATTGTCACGAAATGTCACGGAACAATGTTGGGTATATGTATACGATAATTAACTTAGGAGAACTTGGGAATTGTCGACGTGTTGTCATTTAACTATTCAATATCGAGGATACAATGACACATTGCGTGCAACGCTACGGTTTAAATAAAATATCACATTAAAACATTTTTATTGTCGTCGGTATATTTTCGAGATAATTCAAATATGATAATAACCCGAATATAATATAATCGAGAAACTCGAGTTTAAAATATGGGAAATTAATTTCATAACTTTAACAGCTGATTTTGCTTAAAACGTTATAATTAAGATTAAAGAAACTCGAACCGATGTATTTTCGCGTACTTAAGTTCGAGCGAATTATAATGAATACCGTATGAGAATTTTTACGATTCCGTATTTAATGGAATTGAGAAACGACGGTGCTTGTTGGAAAAGATGATCGGTCGCGGCTGGCGCCTGACCATAAATTTTCGCGTTTAATACGAACCTCGCGCTCGAGAATACACACACCGCAGCTTCATCGGCGATACGAGCGTAGAGAGCTCGCTTTGCTTGCTAGGCGATTCTCGAATTATTCTCTTAACGGTTTTGTTCTCACACCCACCTGGCGGCCGGGAATCCATCCCGTTCGAGCGGAGGAGCGCCGATCGCGGAATTTCCTTATTTTCCGCTTAACGCAAAGCGTCCGGCTACGGTAAAGTCTCGTCCGTTGAAGATCCACTCTTTATCATATGCGTTTCGCTTCATGAATCGCGCCATTCGCGTTGCAAAAAAAAAAAAGAAAACAGAAAAGAGAAGGGAGAAAGAGATCCCGCATAAGGCGATGTCGACATTGTGCGGGAAGCAAAAGCTCGTTGTTAGAAAATTATACCAAGTCGCTTCTGATGTTGCAAAATGTGCGTGAGCGATACGTATCTAAAAAAAGTACCGGGCAAATTAATTATTGTACGAACATTTTTATTGTCCACATTCTCGCATAATTCCCTTCATTATAGTAAACTTCTTTCTCTTCGGGTTTTTCTCTAGTACTCTAGGATATATGCATCTACTATCTTGAAAAAGGATGCGTGGAGAGTGCAGGGGAGGGAGGCTGTATATATTTATTGCGACTGATGTGTATGTGCCTTATCATTGCTTTTGATAATATATACTTCACCGTGCGTACAGTGCGAATTATTGCTATCGCGCGCACACCCGCCACACGATTTCCGGTACTTCTACACTACAGGATTACCATTTTCGATCGATCGATCATCGATCTACATTGACAAAATGAATACTTATTTTTCCCTTATATGTAGTTTGTAGTGAGACGAGATGATAGCGCGGGATAACAACGTATCTCTCTAAATGGTTCTCGTGAAGAGTAGATATTACGCAAATATCTCATTGAAGATAAGCACTTCTATGTATACGGGAAATCGCGTAGAGAGAGATTTCTCCAAGTGGTATATGTAGAAATAAATTATAAGGAACTTGAAAGGAGATTTCGATAACTTTGGCGACACGATATGAGAATGTTTTCTGAAAATATTTTGAATGCTGAGATTGATGATAAAAATATCTACGGCTGTTTCTTTTCAAATTATTAATAAAAATAAAGCCAAAATTAGCTAAATTTAATTTAATTTTCTTTTTACTTTTTATCTATATTATATATAATTAGATAATAGAATTATTTAATAAAAATTAGATTGTTTCGCATTTTTTGCTGCAAAAAAATAGCTAAAATATTTATTAAATACTATCGCCAATGTTATCGGAATGTCCATGACGGATAACAAAGTCTCTCTAGCACAGAACAAGCATCCGAAAGGCGTCTCGAATAGAAGACTCCGTGCGTTTTGTATATCGCGGAGAAGAAATCGCGCGTACACGTCTAGTCATTCGCGTGAAAAAAATATCGGAATGCACGTTGGTGAATAAGAATCTCTCCCGGCGAGAGGAAGGCGCGCCTTTGCTTCGATTCGCGGCCTGCCTCCGTTTTCAATGCATTTGCGCCCGCGCGAAACCCGAGAACCGTATACCGGCGCGTAACGCAAGGTGATTAATGCGTAACCTTTATAAAGCTCGACGGCGGCGTGCTACGGTAGCGTGGGCGCGTATACCGGGTGTCCTCGCGGCCGGTGTCTCGCACCCGACTGTCTTTCAGGATTTCCTGCTCTCGTGTTCTCATTAATGATAGTGAAAGTCGAAGTTCCAGTCGAAGGACGTTTCGATAAGAGATCGACGATGACGATCGAAAACGAGATCGATTAATTAATCGGCTCAAGGTTGCCCCAATTGGCGACAGTGCTCCTTTTTTACGCAGTCAGCCTCAATGGACACAAATGCCCGATTTGTTGCTTTTGCTATTAACGAGCGGATCTCTAATCGTTCCGCGCTGGCCTCGCATTCTTGCGTTTAATTGGATAAATTGCGTTTTATTGACTCAAATCGTATTTTGAGGGTTAATTAAAAGCTTAATTAATATATGGGAGAACAAACTTACCGTTTTTAACGAACGCATCTTTCTTGATTGCGGATTCTTCCGGCTCTGCCGTCAGCTTGCTGGAATCGTTCGTGTCTGCGTTGCTGCAACAGGCCAGAAAAAATATCTCTTTCAGGCAACTCAGAAATGGCTCTTTGTATTTAATTTCTTATTACGTTTTGCGCGGCATTTGTGTGTAACCGTGATATAAAAAGATAAAAAAATTCTAAACGCTATAACAAATTATTAATGATATAACCCGTTACGTTTTAACGTCGGAGGGACCTATTGAGAGCTTTAATAAGCGGCAATCGCCATTCAGATAAGTTTAAAAGAGGCGATTGCAACGTCATGCAAAGAAGGAGAGATTGCTGTTCGAAGCAATAAGCAAATGTCGAGCATTTGCATGGAGGCGTTCACCTCCGTGGGACGGCCGAGTCAAACGACTCGGTTCGATTCCCAGTAATCGACAGCCCTCTTTCCTATTCTTAGAACGGTCAATTAACCTTTTCTCCACATGCCGCGCGCGGCAGGTAAATCCGGGTAAACCCATGGGAGGAAAGTGAATTAATTTCTTTTTAAGATTTATTCGCGCGCGGCACTGCATCACAACGGGCTCTGCAGTCATATATGTCTCGACACAATTCCCAGCGATTCATCTCGCATACTTTGCTCAAGCAAATAAGCGGAATTATTCTGATTAGCTCTGTACGCAACTGTAATCGCTATTCGTATTGCATATTAATATCAAGGAAAGTTTCAGATGCAATGTGCGGCGAAAGTGGAAACCTAAATCCCGAATTTCCTACTATTATATTACGATTCTCTTTTATTCGTATAATATAGTTTAACAAAATTGATAGATTTTTTTAATTGCCTAATTCGCAATTTTCTCATTTAATTAAGAATATCTTATTAATTATAATTAAATTCCTTTTGCGAGTTAAAAGTATCTTAATAATATACTTAATTACTTTTGCGCTGGCAACAAAACTTTTCCAACCAAATTTTTGAAAATTGCGATGAAAAAATTTATAGGAAATGATCATCCTTTTTTTGTGCTAAAAAAAAAAACTTATTTTTTGTTAAACTGTGTAATCTATCGAGTAATAATCTCTATTGAGAAACTAGAATATATAATTCTAAACTTACGCATTCACATATTCCAAGGAAGTCTCCTCCTCTTCGCCGATAGTGGCGAGATTGCTCTGCCAGTAATAATCGCCGTCATCGCTTTCGTCAGTTGTGTCTCCTTCTTCCTCTAGCATGCGATTCACATCCGGATTTTTCATATCATCATTTATCTCATCCAATGATCGATACGTTTCGTCATCCTCGCTTTCTCGCAGCGTAGAATTATCGACCGATAAAGTATCCTCTGCGTGTAACGGAAATGCTTCATTGAAAGTATCCCCGTCATTCGTCCGAGTTTCTTCTCGGACGTAAAGATCTTCCGGGTCAAGATGCTTTTCCTCTTCGTTATTTGATTCGTCAACGCGTTCATCGGTCGGTCCTGAACTCGAATTTAGTTCCATCGAAATTCCATTCGAATTATTCATAGATTGCGATTGATCCTGTTTTTTTCTATCTGTTACTTTAATTCCATTCTGTTCGCAATTCGTCGTTTCCGATGCGTTGTTTAGCTCATTCCTTGCGACTTCCTCCTGATTGAGCTGCAAACCTTTAGCCATCCTAATTTCGATAATTTCAAATACTTTGTTCGTTTGTGTGTCTTCCCTCAAACTTGCAGCTTTATCTTTCTCATCGTCGAGACTAACGTTCTTCGCGTTAGGTTCGCTGTTTTCATCTAAATTTTCGAATCTTTCGATCGAAAATTCGTGGGGAATGTTGCTTCTGTTTAACGACGAGTCGCATGATCCTGGTTGAACACATTCTGCGCTTTCTTGCGAAATATCTTCCTTCTCCGTTAGATTATTCGATTCGATTGATGGCGAAGATTTGATCTCTCTTCGTGGCGCTATAATTGGTGGTGGAGGCGGCGGAGGTGGTCTTTTCCGTCTCGCTTTAACATCTTTTCTCGGCAGCGGCTTCGGCGGTAACAGAGGAGCTTCCGAAGGTTCCCTCTCGGGTGAGACGGGCACCGTTCCTGAGATTCGCGCATCGTTTTCAGATTCGCTCGTTTGATTCACGCAGATCCTGTTAACGTGATTTCTAGCCGGCAACGGCGGCGGTGATGACCTGACGTCATTGCTTCTTTCCGTGCCGGAAACGCGCACCTCCTCGTGGACGCTGCCGTTGACGCGCTCCACGAGTTCCACGTCATCCTTAATTGGCCTGAAATGCGTCGTCGAGTCGGCGGCCAGGTCGGCCGTGTAGAAGAGATCCGGCCTAGCCTCGTGTCCGTAACTCAACGGGGCGTCCTGAAAACTGAGCGGCGGTTGAAGAGTGATGGTTTCCTCGATCAGCACCGTGTTCGGCGCGACTACCGCCGTGATACGCTCGACCTCGCCCCGCGACTCCACGTGCGTCACCGCCTCGGAACTGGCGAGACGACGTAATAGATAATCGGGCGGATTCGAGAAGTCCCTCTCGAGCATCTCAAGCGGACAGATTGCTCGCGACAACAGCACGTCTCGATCGGACGAGGATCGCTCGAGGTCTCGATCAACGCTCGCGAATTCGCTCGGCTGTTCGGAGCCGGTGGTCGACGCCGTGGACGCCGTGGATATGGTCGACACGCGATCGGATATGGTCGAGAATCTGTCCATGACGGTGGACATGGAGCTGCCGGTGTCGTCGGACGTGCTGCCGTGCGTGGAGCCGCATTGTGATCGCGCGTCCAGATAAACCATCGCTTCCGGCGGTTCCTAGAAACACAGAGATCTCTTTTTAGTCAGAGGAAGAAGGAATCTTCTTACATCTATTATTTAATTTTTATTCAACGCAGTTTTCTTTTTCTTTTGAATTTTTTGAATTATTTTTTTTTTTCGCGATTACAACCTGCTTCGATTTCGTAAACTCCGGCGAGCGGTTCTTCGGTGATTCCTTCGTGCTCTCTGGATGCGATAAACCGTTGACGCTTCTCGGCGAGGATTCGCAGCTCTCGTAAGAGCTTACGTTCGCCTGCGAAGCCGGCGATTTCGGGCTGTCCCACAATTTCTTGACAGGACTAGGATTCGCTTCGCCGTCTGCGGGTCCTCGTGGCTGCCTCAGTTTCCGCGGTGGTACCGGCGGGGGAGCCGCGGGTAATTCCGGCGGCACTTTGTTCTTCTCGATTTTTCTCTCGGCGCTCACTACTTCGGGTCTGAGAGCACCGCGGCATCTCACCATCAGCCTGATGACTAATTGTGATTCCTTCAATCTCCTCACGCAATCCAATCGGGTCATGTGTGTCACCGGTATACTGTCGATCGAAAGTACCTGCGAGAGATATGTAACGTGATTTTCTAGCCTATACGAAGTAGACGAGTCTTATTATTGCCCGCAAATAATTTGCAATGTAAACAAGCAACGGGGGCGAGAGGAAAGCCAGTCTCGAGAGTTATTATGTAGGAAGTAGGTCTTGAAAATCACATAGATGACGGAGTGCACCGTGGGAGCCGGAGGAAGAGTGCATTTACAATATCTTGTTTCAGCGGCTGTTCCACAAAATACAAATACACACGCTTGACACATAATAAATACTATTCCCACAATTTGTGACCTTAATTTTAAATTAAATTCGAGTACGCGAGAAAGACCTTTTCCCCTTTTCTCTCCTTTCCTCCTCCATTCAAGCTGACATTACGCCACAGGTGCAGGCGCGTCGCGGCCCGATGCGTGCGAATAATTGCACGTCAGTCATTGCACCGATTCATTGAAATACCAGGAGGAATCTAGCGACTAGTCATTGTGATCCTTATCCCATTGCAGAGGGAACTTGTCGGTTCCGTAATTGAAAGCGACACGTAATGACGCGATAGATTTCACGTACCGTTAAGATTGAATGGAATCATACATGTTCATGAATGCTACTTTCTTGAATTCGTTATATACGCGTGTTACGGCACGAAATATCATTTCAGCGAAAGCGGCCGATGTTATTAGCCTCTCGTTAACGCGAGAGAAATAAGATCAAGAAAGCAAAGCTTTGCTCGCGCGTATCCAACATCCTTTTCTCGGCGGAATAAATATAGAAAGATCGAAAGTAAAAAAAAAAAAAAAAAAAAATGTTAAATATTTTTCTGTGTATATCATCATTACCTCGTCTCCCTCGCCTAGAGTGCCCCACGAACACTTCGCTCTGCTGGCCGGACTTTGCTCCGCGCAGCTCTGCACGAACAATCTCCTGACTCTCTCGGACGTCTTATTTCCTCCCTCGAATTTGAGTCCGAAGCCGAGCCGTTCTCCGGGCAGTCTGAAAACCTCGACCTCCTCCTCGAGATGTACGTCCATCCCGTTCGTCGCTCCATTTTTACTCGACACGGACGACTCTCCGGCATCGCTCTTTTTCCCGTTGCCGATCGACAGAACGGTCACGAAATTCTCTGACGCCGGCTGACTGCCGACGCTGACCACCGTCACAAAGTCCTCCGTTGTGCCCTTGGCGACGTCCATTTTCCGAATCGATCTTAATTCATGGCGCAAGCTCGCTGAAAAAAAAAAAAAATATCTAATATTTTTCTCGGTGTATATCATCATTACCTCGTCTCCCTCGCCTAGAGTGCCCCACGAACACTTCGCTCTGCTGGCCGGACTTTGCTCCGCGCAGCTCTGCACGAACAATCTCCTGACTCTCTCGGACGTCTTATTTCCTCCCTCGAATTTGAGTCCGAAGCCGAGCCGTTCTCCGGGCAGTCTGAAAACCTCGACCTCCTCCTCGAGATGTACGTCCATCCCGTTCGTCGCTCCATTTTTACTCGACACGGACGACTCTCCGGCATCGCTCTTTTTCCCGTTGCCGATCGACAGAACGGTCACGAAATTCTCTGACGCCGGCTGACTGCCGACGCTGACCACCGTCACAAAGTCCTCCGTTGTGCCCTTGGCGACGTCCATTTTCCGAATCGATCTTAATTCATGGCGCAAGCTCGCTGATCTTTATGTTCCGCTGGAATGCCCGCCACTCCCTGAAAACAGGTCAAATCATTGTAGATAATTCTGTGGCGTAATCGGGAGACAAGTTTCTTTTATAGGTACGAAACCTGCTTAAGCTTATATATCTCACGAGGAGTTACTTTTAGTTTTTTCATCGATGCATAGAAAACTAATAAAACGTCCGATATAGTCGTCTGTCGTCGCGACAAGCGTAAAAACGCTTTGCTATGAAAAGATTTCCAGTTTCTTCTCGTGGTTTGTTAGACATGTTGTAATTTCTAGTTATATCCATTTACCCTCGAGATCATTTATCAACGGACATTAGACGTCAGACAAATCGTGTCACATAGCAATCGAGGATCGCGGACGATCGTTAAGCGATCTCGACTGCATACCGGCGCTGGTCGCGTGACCAACTTAATACGGAACTTTCGTGTTTCTTGTCGTACCTGCCCGTTTTACTAATCGCGCCATTACGCATAGATAGTAGCGGAACGAATTATAAACAAGCAGGACACGTGTCACTATAAATTATACTTCACGCGAAGCGAAGTATTTTGTATACTCAGCGAGATGCGCTAACTGTAAGCTGTATTCTGTTATGCTTGACATTTTGTTTCGCCGCGGCTGACCATCACTCGTGCCATCATATTCTGCGCCAGATATTTCGAAGATTATAAATATATTAGCGACGGTTATGCTCTCTCTTCCTCTCTTTCTCTTGTAAATAATTTAATCGCTATTAAAGTTTTAAATTATCGAAAAAAATCTCTAAAGACTTTTTAATCGAATATGCTTTTATTGCTTGCTTTTATCTCGCATGTCAGGTATCGCAAACCGGTAAATTAGAAAGATAAATTTCTCACGCGTCGCCAACGTTTTTATTCGATGCGATTCTCCGCGGTTGTCATAAACATTCTTCCGAGGAGACTCTCCGAGTTAGTCCTGGCTAATAAATCTCTTTCCTTATTTTTCTTCCGCAGACAGAACAACGCGCGCCGCCTCCATCCGTTTTCACTCATCAGCATCCCGATAATTTAACGATATGTATACCATCCGTCGTCGTGAAAGTATGTCCGCTTCCACTCGAAGGAACATCGTGCACAGCCTCCCGTCGTCTGTATCACCTCTGATCTCGGCAGAATGTGAGAAGTAGAAAGTAGATTGACCCTCGGGGTCACTGTCGAGCAATCAGCTGATCGCGAAGATTCCTCCAACGATCGTCAAAGGTAAGTGTTTCACAATCGTGTACGTTTTTCATCTCTTTTGTACGAGAAAAGAGAAGAATTAACATTGGTATTAAAATTTTAATAATAATACTGAACAAATTATAACGATCGAGCAAAATGTACTACTGTACATGCTGAGATAACAGTACAAGTTTCATTAAAACCGATGACGTTCGTTAAATGAATATCCCCGCATAAAGTTCCACGCAACCGCTCGAAATTAATTGAGCGCATCGGCGACAATTTCCTACGTCACATTGCAGCTATAAAATTAGTTTACTTGTCGGAAACGTGAGTTGGTTTATTTTTATGAATTACTTGCGCATTGATCTTGCATTCGCAATCGTCGACGATATTTTACGCCTTGCGTCATGTGTCATCCGATGATCTAATATTATAATATTTCTCTTTACGTTGCGTCAAATAAAACGCGTATTTGATAATCTCGCTTCGTGCATCGATAGAGATCTGACGATGGATTTAAATCAGCTTCGAAAATCACGGAGGCAGATGGAGCATAAAAATTTCATCGTGGGCAGAGTGTAGGGAGATCCATGGAGCCGTACAAGTGCGTGTAACGGAATTCGTAGCCGCAGGCCGATCGCCACATTCTCGATATGCTGCTGCCGCGTTGGTTCTCGAACGAGCGTGGGCAAATCTCGAAACCTCGTAAAAATATCGCAAAAGCTGAACAGCGATTCCTAAACACATACGATCG
>NW_021848711.1:1291247-1312512 GCF_003651465.1 Formica exsecta
TGAACCGCGATTCCTAAACACATCCGATCGGGCTTCGCGGTTGACGTCAGTTTAATCCTTGATTCTATATGCGTGACAATATATTCCGTAGAGGTATAACAAGCTTTAGCGACACTCCGCGAGGAAGAATTGAAAAGAGAAATACGACGAGAGCCGAATAAATCGCGTTTTCCTCTCTTAATTAATACATTTCATCCGCTGGCGCGTGGGAAAGGATTTACATGTAGCTATAATTATTATGACCACCCGGTAAGCCTTCGATATAATGGGTCGGATGCACGTGAGGCCCGCCGTGATAGACGGGGTTAATGTCGTAGAAGCTTGAATCGCTCGCGTGCAACGTCGTCTTGCAATGTACCGATGTTGAACGCTAATTGAAATAATCAAGCGCGAGGGAAGCGCGAATGTCTTAACGGGGATGCAACGTGCACGAATCTAAGAAGTCACGCGCGAACGCATTATTCCGCGAATGTTACGCGCGGTAATGTTCGCGCTCTAAATGGGATTGTACGCGGCTTCGGAATTCCGCATTTTCCCAGCCATATAAACGCAATGCGCCGCGTTATGCAACAACTGGTTGGCGCTCGCCAACCAGTGGGACACGCTCCGTGAATTTTGACAACGTGTTCCATTCATTACTTAAATCCCTCTCGTCCCTCTGGGATACCACCAGCTGGTTCCTGAAACGACAGTCAATTTTGACGCATCGCGGCGCGTATCCGAAGAGGGGGATATAATAACGCGCGATTTATGTGTCGTTATACTATAGATTACGCGTGCGTGGGAAGACGCGTGTTTATTCGAAGCAGACGATTTAATCGCGGGAAAGATGCGCGATCGCTGAAAAAGATCGTTTTTGTCCATCTCGTCTTGAGATCCTCGATTATATCTCTTTGTTGTAAATAGTCTGACGATGTGCACTGCGATGAGGTGCGCTATCTCGTGAAAATATCTTTGAAGTAATATTATTTTTTAATATTTTCTTTTTCACGCTCGCGTATTATCCGAGAAATTCTCGCCTCGGTGTTGAAACGCTCGTTTCTTCCTTTATACTTCGATCGACGGATAATCACGTTCAGCGCGTGCATAATAATTCCTTTTGCAACGCACGCTTCCTACCCGAAGCAATATGCACACGGCTGAAACTTTCACGAAATTGGGAATAATTATTTATGTACAGAGGAATGTGTACCGTGCAAGCAAAAAATCATGAAGAACACCGCTATAAACCTACATTTTGAAACTGGTTTCGCGAGAAATCTTTTTAATTACGATGAAAATTTGGTATATATATCGGTCTTTCATTTCTCAGTTTGACAGAAAGATTATTTTAAAACTGTCATTATTCTTTTGGCTAGTTTAATATTTTTAATGAAAATTTTATTAGACACTTAAAGCTAAAATTATTAAAAATGTCCAATATAGTTTGATATTTTTATGACGATATACCCCGAAGCCATATAATATATGCATATAGAATATCACTAAATGGATTAAACGAACATTCTTTTGATACCGAGTCACATGTATATCAGATATATTATATGCCTCGTGAAAAACTGAATGCTAATGTAATTTTTTAGTATATATCTCTTTAGATCCTTTTTACAGTTATCGTCTCGTATTTTTCTCTTATGTATACTTTTGCTGCTCCGCACTTACTTCAAAGCTTAGTTCACTACCGGCAAAAAAATCGGACAAGGAAAAAGATTTAATATTCTTAATGTTACGACGATTTCTTTTATTCCCTTGCAATTTTCTAAATGCTTATCATCCAGTACGTACCATTCATCTGTCACTCGCGAGCATTGCATAAATTTCTCTCGTTGCCACTCGTTTGTATTGTAATACTCTCCGTGTCAAATCGATCCGGAATTTTCTAATCCTTTTGCGCACTCTTTTCTAATGATCTATATCCATGCGTTTCGCGGTAAAATTTTCTCGAGAACCCAATAAACCGCTCTATCTCGCCGTCTCGCATCGACTGTCGATCTACCGCGGATGCGTCCAAGTATTTCGGAGTCGGCAGGCTATACCACACCGGTGAACGAACGCGTTCGCGTGGCTTGCGTGGCGATCGTTGGCGCGGAATCACGTGGCACCTTGGCAACGACACGCGGCGGAAAATCGACGTGCATTCGGGACACCGCACCGTGCCGGACTGATGAGCCGCTCGGTGAGGCTGACTTTCTTCCGCGCCGCGGGTTGCCCCTTTGATTACGAACACCGTCCCTCGAACCGAGTCCCTCTTTTTCTCTCGCTCGCACCGTGCACCTCGGACATTCTGTGGTCTCCTCTTCTCTCTTACTCTTACCCACCATCGCGCGTTCCATCCCGCTCGCGCGCATTCCCTTCTCTCGCTCTCCCGTTCTTTCTCCCCGTCAGGTCGCCAATCTCCTTTACACAGCGACCGTTCTTCCATCCTCTCGCTCCGGGTGTACCACTCCTTTCCTCAGTAATGTCGTCGACGTGCCGAACTGATCCTACGAGATTCTACCTGCGTCCCATATTATCTGCCGGACTTTCAACAAGACGGTCAAACTTGAATCGAGAGAAAATCGCTCGAAGGAATTTTTTTACGAATCCGACTACATATTCGGAGAGCGTTCCCGTGGATATTTTTCGCTTACATGTACTTTTGCAATGCTCCGCACTTACTTCAAAGCTTAGTTCACTACCGGCAAAAAAATCGGACAAGGAAAAAGATTTAATATTCTTAATGTTACGACGATTTCTTTTATTCCCTTGCAATTTTCTAAATGCTTATCATCCAGTACGTACCATTCATCTGTCACTCGTCTCGAACTGCCGTATTTGGGCTACATGTATGCAAATTTGCGCTTCGCTAGATCAATACAGACTCTTATTTCCGTAAAGTTCTCATTCGTGGCCCGCTAAAAGTTTGTACAAAATGGTAAGAATTATTAGTCATTTTCAGAAAACTATCGATTTATAATGTTAGACCATAATTAAAGAATACTTTAGCGTGTTTCAAGTTTCTACGCTTTTCATAACGTTATTTCCTTAGTGACAAAATACAGTTAAATTAAATATATCATTCAACAATTTACAATTTATATCCGTATTTTGACTTATATCGCACACTTTAAAATCAGCTATAAGATAGGGATGCAGACAACCGTTTCCGTAGCCGTTGGATCATGAGGAGAGAGCTGATAGGAAAGGAGAGAAGGCTACTCCAGTTACGTCAATAATGTATTTGAACGCGATATATCGTGTGAGCGGTAATCGCGCCGTAAACGCCTCCGACATATCGCCATCGCTCCGTGGAAAATGATAACGACCGACTTTGACTCAATTTTTACCGTGGATTTAAGAATCGACACAGGAAATATACTTGGCGAAAATATATTCTAGAGTGGCAAAATTCCGCTAAACGAACTCTGATATCTCATCGCTCACGATGACGTGATGTGACGCGTCGCGGAATCACGTGCGATGAGAAAATTAACGCTGGGAAAAAGGAGGCTTACTCCAGTTACGTCGATCCGCTTCTCTCGCCTGATGTACCTCGCGGCCGTAATCACGTCAGACGTGTCGGACATGCGGTAATGTCTCGCTTTGCGAAACCGCGAAACTCGAGTAATAGAGGAGCAAGTGTGAATCTGTCCGCGGGAATCATATTGAATGCCATCCTCTTTCCCACCGGCGGCGATAATTCGCCGCGATGTAAGAGCACTTTCGCTCAGCTGGATCGTGCGAGCGTCGCAAATATGCGGGCGCGAATGCCGGAAATTCACTAATATAGCACAATGCATATGTAGGTGAAATCAGATGTAAGAGGAAAGGAGAGAGAGAGAGAATCGCTGATTATATAGTCAACCTAAAAGGCGCGCGCTTTCGCGATATTTTCTTTCCATTTCGAGATGTCTAAAATTGTAACGTTTTTCAAATAATTCTATTATTAACGTGACATCATTTTAAATCGTATTTTCTTGATGATGCGCGCTTATAAAATTTTCGGACGTGCCAGAAATTGCAAAGACGTATCGCGCGATAAGTGTACCTTTATATCTGTAAAAATTTCGAGTATCCCTCCTTACGGAATCGTATAGCGAAACGATCTACGGCTGGACCGATCACGCGAGGCAGAGAGAAAGAGAGAGAGAGAGAAAGAGAGAGAGAGGAACCGAGGAGATTCCTGCCAGTCAACGTTTCGTCGAACGAGGAGTAACGGCTGCAAGCCTGTTGTGGCGCGTTTTAACGGTATTTCTATCGTGCCGGAGATCTGGGTTGCTGGAACGAACGCCGCTGCAAACGCATACGCGTTTTGGTTTCTCGCGCCGACAATAAAATTACAGCCCAAGACGCCGCGTTTTTCCTTAGTTTCTATGCATCGAGCGTGAACAACTTATCGTCCTACGGCTGGAAAATCTTTCACGCAACTTTCCGTTTATACGAACGATAAGAGGAATAATTAATTTATTTTACACACAAGATATATTATGATTTATCCGGGAAAGTTGTTTTTACATTCATTTATCAGTTTCTCATCTTGAGAAAAAACGAAATGAAATATAAACACGATCCTGAATTGAAACTGATTTAAAATCTTGTTGCACTGTAATACCAAATGTGAAACTCTCGTGATGCAACAAAGAAGAAAAAAAAGAGTACTATCTACTTTACAAATAAGGGACACGCTAACGAACGATCGGTCTCGTGACCGTAAAATCGCGGCGACGCGCGTTCACGCACGAGCGCGTGAAATTGCGCGTATATGATAGAAAATCGGCGACTTTGATCGGGCGGTGGTCGCGAGCGTAACGAATTCGGTCGTTTAACGGCACGGTGATCGCGATTCTCGCGAGGAACTATTTGATAGAACTGGTGGATCGCGACGTGGCTCTCGTAACGAGAAGCCACGTAGAGAGAACGGTGCAACGGGGCCAAGAATTTCGTCCGATAACTCGTCGGCGGAGATACTTAAGAAGGGGCGCATTATCGTCGTGCCGCGAAAAGAATTACAAGCGTTACGGTCCTAGACCGGTTCGTCTACTTTTTTTTTCCGACTCCGATCGGCGGCAGCTGACGGTACCTGGGAGACGCGCCTTGGGATATTTACAGAAAGAAAAACGTACGTGTCAAAAATTTCACAACGATCGTATCTGTATCTTGACGGAAAGCTTCCGAGGTTTTTTTACGCGCGCGTATCGGACTTTCTCGTTTTTGCAACTGTGTAAGTTTCTTCGCGAGAGCCGGCAAAAGTCAACGGATTTCACCTAAGATCCCTTGCGCGCTGCACATCCTCTCCGGCGCGTCTCGTACATAAGAGCGACGCTATGCAACGTGTAAACGGAGGAAAGACCTACGAGATATGGACTTTCGTGAAAGCGAATGTTTTTTTCTCGATGATGACAATGGAAAGAGAGATAGCGAGAGAGGTGAACGAGCGGCGATCGCCTCCAGCCTCCAAGACAGGCGAGGCAGACAGGTATGCGGCAGGTGACTTTACGACCGCCTGCAGGTAGGCGGACACCCCCCTCGCGAAAGAGGACAACGCTCTCGGCACGCCATTCCAAATCGTACCACTTCGCTGTTTAGACGACGTCTGCCGATTGCCGGTTAATAGGTCGCTGTTTTATACTTTTCTCTGTTTCGCGTGTTACATATTCGAGAAAATCGGTCGATATATTCGTTTCGATTTGCGTAAAAGTATGCGTACGCTGCGATAACTGTAACTGTGCGTTAAGATTATCCTTTCGATTTTACGGATTTTGTTCCCTTCAATTAATTTTTCCTCTTCTTAGGATATAAAACTGCGAGGTCGCGAAAGGCCGGGAAAAGAGGGCAACGAATCGCTTCCGTGCCACTTCGCGCCGCGTAATTACGATGGACGTCGATTAGCGGTTAATAGGCCGGTATCTTAATCGTCCGACTCGCGTGTAACTAGTGATCTCTTTACTTAATTATTTATGTAATAATAATGAAATATATATCGGGAAAACATTATTTTAATTGGACATACGATATGTAATCAGCAATAACGCAAAGTAGGAACATTATTATTCAACAAGTTGCGGAGGAAACAAGACCGTTGCAACTTAAAACTGGAACTCGTATTTAAAAAAAATTACAGATTACAGATGTCTATGTAGTATCAAAATAAAAGTATAGATTACCGATCGATACCGCGCTGCACTCGATTCTCTGTAAAAGAAGAGCGTAAAATGCATCGTCGACGGTGAGTAGAAAGTTTTCAACAACGTATCACGCATCGTCGTATAACAAAACGTTCGTCCTGATCAGTCATATCGAAAGTTTGGCAAAGGAATTCGAGCGATCGAATAATTAGAGAGGCAGAGAGCCTATAATTTCCGCGAGACAGAGACATGAAAGTGGCCCGCGAAGTGAAACTTCCATTACGGCGCGAAATTTTCGGCAACCTCATTGCGGGGGTTAACAACCCTGAGATTTTACGCATGCCATGAAAATACATGCGCGGGGGGAGAAGGAAGGGAGATGAAGCGAAGGGGAAAAGCGTGATACGCAGTCGCCTACAGGCGATGGACCATGCTTGTTTCTTCCTCTCTCTCTTTCTCTCTTTTCAACGTTTCGAGAATGTGATGACGAAGGCAAAAGAAGACGGAAAGAACGAGGGAGATGCTTCAAGGAACAGGTAATAACGGTACCGCATCTTTAAATCGTCTTTACATATATGTATATGTCGTTAGAATAATTAATATTTTGATTCGCATCGTGTTATGAAAACATTTACTGCAGTACCTCTACTTCGCCGCATAATTATATTTATCTTAATGGAATATAAATGTTAGTTTTATGCGTGTTTGTATGTGTGTGGTCACATTTCCTCGCTTGCACGTGTGCGCATGTTAATTGTTAATGCATCTATTACAAATGCCACGCGAACTTTCTTGTGCACTTTTGAGTTTTCCCGAAGTCCGTCAAGTGGTAAAGTGAGAGATTCCCACTTCGTTAGTCGAGTTATCGTTCTTCTCTGTCCGTTTTTACCTACGTGACCTAGGAAGGCCACTGTGTCAATCGCTTATTAATAAAAACGTAAGTCAAATGGAATAATTATATACTCCTTTTTATATGCTTGCTTTCTATTTCAATAAAAATTTATTAGAACGTGATTGTGCAAAATTTTGCTCTGTGCAAGAAAAAAATTCAAAAGATATAATGCATTATTTTTTAAAATACATTATATTTTTATTATGGTTTATCTAAATGTATACAGTTATGCAATATATACACATATCTTTTTATACTATATTTTCTTATCTATCTATCTAATAGCAACAATCGAGATGCATGTGAAAAATCAATGATATTAAATTATAATAACTTTATGCGCTATTAAAAATGACTTAATAACTTATTCAAAAGTTATTTTAGATACAATTATTAGAGATATTCTGTGCTTTATATATTCCAAGACTTAGTAAAATATAGTAAAAAAATATTATTTTTCTCGATATCTCTTTCGCATATTTATTTTTTTACATATCTCTACGGGGCGTAAAATCTAGTATACGCACCAGAGCCATTATTGTCTATGCAGCCTAGTTTCAGAAAAAATTAGGAACATAATTGAAAGATTTTTTTCTGTCAGACATGACCTATAAAGCTCCATCCATTCGCATTATTTGCGAACAGCCTATAGCCATGCCAACAGTGTTGATATGAAAACGATCCGATTGTCATTATACAGACATACATATACTATATATACACACTCCTCTCTCTTCTATTATATTATTTTGTTATGGCAGATCTTTTGGCTTTCAATTAATTTAATACTGACATCTAAACTGTTTTGATGAATGAGAATGTGAATATGTACAATATTATCTTTCTTAATCATTTTTAGACTAGAAAACAATTTTCATTAATATAATCTTCTTACGAATTAATTAATTAATCTCTGTGACAATTATACATCCATGTATACATGTATATGAGCGTTGTATTGTACAGTGAATAATATTGATAAATATTTTCCTGTCGTGTTCAATTGTGCAAGGGCATTAATAAAATAAATGTGAAGGGGTAACAAAATTCATGCAACAAATAATTACCAACCAATTTTATTCAAAAATTAAAACAAATGTTCGATATAAAGTAAATAAACCAACATCCAGTAGTTGAATTATCCGTTTACAACGGGCATTAATCAACTAAAAAAGAAGGAAGAAAAAATATAATATATAATTTCTAACATATTGAAAGTATATTCTTAGACTTTAACGTTATATGTGCGACAATATAAAATAAGCTCTGAAAATTAAATAAAACATAAGCGAGAGAACTCATCGCCGATATAAAAACTTATACTATTATAGGGCCAGCAAAATAGAGAATAACGTAATACGCGCACTATTCTAATTATCGGACGAAACTAACGTTCCATCAGATCCGATCGTATCACGGATTTAAGCTCTAGTTATTGCTTTGTATACACGTGTTTTAAGAAGAAAGAAATTTGTAATGGGCATCCATCTACCTGTGGACAGACAAAAGTTAGCGATAATCGATATTTTATATATATCGACAATATAATTATATTCACTTGTAACTGCGTCCTAAAAAAGGGATAGCGTATATTAATGTATAACATCGTAATGCCGATATAATGATATACGTAATTGTATATACATATAATATATATATATATACGTAAAAACGTTCAACAGTTTACATTTTTAATATTGCTATACAAGAGACACTTATCATGGTAGATTAAATCTCATTCGTTGATATCGTAATTTAAAAATAACTATAACTACCCGCGACTGTTTTTGCTTAGAATAATTTTTCAACAGATATAAGATAAATTAATTTTTCTCAAGCGCGAGTTTATCACAGCCCGCATTATCGAAATAATCCTTTTCAGATTATCAGTCATGGAAAAATTCGAACACCGTTAAAAGTAAAATTTAAGGTAAAATACGTATTTATTTTATATATATTTTTATAATTATTGTAGTTATTAATATAAAATTAATAATAAATTAATAATTATAACAATTAATTAGCATTATAATTATATCATTTATAATTATCATTACTAATTAATATTACAATTATTAAGTATTTTCTATATCTTTATATACCCAATATAGTCAATATAACAAAATAGAGCTTCCAGAAAACTATATGTATATGCTATATAATGGATATTTATATATTATATATAAATATAACCATTTTTGCAAGAAAAGCTTTAATATCAGAATGCATTAATAAAAGCATAATATTTCTGGAAAATTGAATAAAACATTAAATTTTAATAAGCCAATTTAATTGGATACAACGGGCATGTAAAACTTGTGTTTCTGTGTGTCTCTGGTATGCTTGAAGGGCGCCTGTTTTGCTTCTAAAAGAGTGGCTGGACACGGTCCCCTATGCCTAGGAACGTATTCTCTCTTGTACATGCTAGAATTGACGACACTGTCGTCGCCTAAATTAATATGAGATGCATTCGTTTGCCTCTGTACTCGTTCCACTTTCTGAGAACTCTGCGAGAAGTTACCATAACTCTTCGCTTCGCTCTGCGAATAGAACTTTCCGCCAACAGTCAGGTTGTCATGTCGCACGATTTTCTGCGGGCGTTCGTAGCTGGAGGAGGCCCAAGGATTTACCTCCTTAGAACTACGATGTAGCGAGGTCAAGCTACGTCTATCATTGCTGTGGCTCGAATTGCTGATGTACTGTCCGCTCTCGGCCAGGTTCGAAATACTTTTTCGCTGATCAGCCGCCGTCGACGAGATCGTGTGAAGCGCTTCGGTAGACGTAGTGACGCCACCATTACGACAAAGCACTGCATTATTGACATCAGCCGACGAGGAGGATATCACGTTCTTGCGATGATGACCAATCTTCTTGGCCGAATCGACGTGCGAATGTTCCACGATCGTTTGCCCATTGATCGTCCGCCGGAATTCCGGACTGCTCGAATTATATTGTGCTTGATTGGAGATGGTGTGCTGCTCGTGCTGCTGTCTCGTCGCAGATCTCTGCCGACTTTCCATGTGTTGCATGTTTACGTAATCGCGTTTACTCACTTCCTGATGATGACGCTCGATGTGCTGATGTTGCTGTCTGTGATGTTCGCCGTGCACAGCGTCGATCGCATAACGAGATGTATCTTCTCCTCGTGCGATCTGCCCTCGGTGATTTAGTCCTTCCGTGATCGATCTGTCCTCGACCGTTCGACGAGTCTGCGTCATATTTTGCGATCGCAGATGTTGCTCGTTTAAATGCATTCTCTGATGCTGTTCGTGATGCTGACTGGATGTAGTTTTTCGCGAATCAACAGGCTGCGGTCCAGATCCCTCAATCGGTTGGGGGGTACGATGATCGGTAACACGTTGTGTTTGTTGTTGATGAGTGATAGTTTGGGCATTGGCGACTCTTTGATCGGACTGAGCGGAGGTTGTAGTCCGTTTTATGGTTGCAATAACCGTTCCGTCTGTCAGAGTTTGCGATTCCACGGTTTTTCTCGCGTCGGACTCCATCTGACTCATCTTAGCAGCAATGTCTTTTCCTGTACGCTTCGTATAGGTGTTGTAGTTACGTCGATTCGTCGTAGTCATCACAGTAGTGTCGTCACCAAGCGAAATAGACGATTCCATATGTTTTCGACGATTCACTATTTTATCAGCGGGAGAAGGTTCCTGTTTAGAGGGTGTGTAAGTATCTCGGGTAGTCGTTTTCGTTTCCATAGTGCCGGCGTTGATCTTCAAGTTATCCTCGTGCGACTTGATGTCCGCGCGTTCGCCACGTACGACTGTGTAGGTCGATCTATGAGACGTTGTATCTTCGAAATCGCCCGTCATCTTTAAATTATCTTCTCTCCTCACAACTTCGGTCCTTTCCGTCCTTTTAGGTGTGAAGTCGTCGCGCGGGCGTCCAATAAAGTCACCTTCAGGCTTCAAATTATCGGCGTGACGAATCGGTGTCCGTCGTTCACCGGGACCAACTTTATCCGTGGTGATTCTACGTTCGAAATCACCCTCTGGCTTGAGATTATCCGGATGTTTGATCGGCGATCTTCTTTCTCCGCGGCCGACAACGGTTTTTTCGTATCTGTCAAAGTCTCCTTCCGGACGGAGGTTGTCTGAATGCTTCTTAATTGGCATGCGTTCACAAATCACGTGTACGTAATCGTCTTTGCGACGCACATCGATAAATTCGCCCTCCATTCTGAGATTATCCTCGTGTCTCTTAACATCTACTTTCTCTACTTTTGTAATTTTCTTATAATCATCTCTCGAACGATGAATGTCCATCTCTCCCTCCATACGTAAGTTATCTTCGCGTCGCCGCACTTCCACGCGTTCTCCATTTACGTGCTTGTAATCATCCTTCGGAGACACTTCCATCTCACCTTCGGGGCGAAGATTATCCTGGGGTTTCTTAACCGGCGAACGATCTCCTCTCTTCGGAATGAAATCGTCCTTAGGCATGATATAGAAGTCTCCTTCGGGATGTAGATTGTCCTCGTGTTTGATCGGCGTTCTTCGCTCGGCTGGTTCCACCTTCTTCGGGATACGTTTCGCGAATTCTCCTTTGAGATGAAGATTATCCTTCGGTTTCTTCACATCCGCTCGGTCACCCTTCAATGGCGTGTCTTTCTTCGGTCGACCGACAAATTCTCCCTCCGGATGAAGGTTGTCGGGATGCTTGATGGGCGATCGCCGTTCAGCGGGACCAATGGGCGATTTCGTTGGTCTGTCAAATTCACCCTCGGACTTCAAATTATCCTTAGGCTTTCTGATGATTGCTCGGTCTCCCCTAGTAGGTGCGTGTTCCTTTGGCCGCTGCACAAAATCACCTTCTGGCTTCAAGTTGTCGGGATGTTTGATGGGAGATCTTCTCTCGGCCGGACCTATCGGTGCCTTTTCCGGACGTTCACACACAAAATCACCCTCGGAGCGAAGATTATCTTCGTGTCTGATAATTTTGCTACGTTCGCCACGTGTGGCTCGGTAATCGTCTCGTCGATGAATATCGACAAATTCACCTTCGATCTTTAGATTATCCTCGTGTTGAACAATGTCCACTCGCTCGCGTTTAGAAGTGATCACATAATCGTCTCGTGATCGGTAAACGTCTATATCGCCTTCCATCTTCAAGTTGTCTCGATGCATCACAATTTCGGTTCTCTCTCCTTTCATCGGTTTGTAATCATCTTTCGGTTTACCTACAAATTCTCCTTCAGGCTTCAAGTTGTCCTTGGGCTTCTTCTGGATCGGTCGATCAGTCCGTTTGGGAGTAAAGTCATCCTTTGGTCGTCCAACGAATTCACCCTCCGGATGTAGATTGTCGTCGTGTCGAATCGGCATCCGCCGTTCAGCTGGTCCGATTGGCGATTTCTGAGGCCTCTCAAATTCACCCTCCGAACGCAAATTATCTTTCGGTCTGGTAACATCTGCCCTTTCGCCTTTGAGAGGTGTTTTTTCCTTTGGACGTTTTTCAAACTCACCCTCAGGCCGCAAATTATCAGGATGCTTGATAGGCGTTCGTCGCTCGGACGGTCCGATTGGAATTTTCTCGGGTCTCTCAAAGTCTCCTTCAAACTTAAGATTATCTTCAGGTCTCTTAACATCCATTCTATCTCCTCTTTTTGGAGCTTCTTCCTTAGGCTTGCCTACAAACTTTCCTTCTGGCTTCAAGTTGTCCGGGTGCTTGATCGGAGTTCTTCTTTCCGCTGGACCAATCGACGTTTTCTCCGGTCTTTCGAAATCACCTTCCGAACGCAAATTATCGGATGGTTTCTTTACTTGAGGTCTTTCTGCTGGATGATATTCTTCGTATTTCGGCCGTTCAAATTCTCCTTCCGGTTTCAAATTATCCGGATGTTTAATCGGAGAACGTCTCTCAGCGGGACCAATCGGTTTTTTTTCCGGCCTTTCAAAATTACCCTCGGGTATAAGATTGTCTTTCGGTTTCTTGACATCAGCTCTGTCACCTTTCTTCGGCGCTTCTTCTTTCGGTCTAGAAACAAACTCGCCTTCCGGTTTCAAGTTATCGCGCGGTTTCTTTATAATTGCTTTCTCCGCAGGTTTATATTCTTCAGGTTTAGGCCTCTTCTCGAACTCGCCCTCTGGTTTCAAGTTATCGTGCGGTTTCTTTATAATTGGTTTCTCCGCAGGTTTAAATTCTTCAGGTTTAGGTCTCTTCACGAACTCGCCCTCTGGTTTCAAATTATCAGCATGTTTAATCGGAGAACGCCTCTCTGCTGGACCGATCGGAGTCTTCTCGGGTCTCTCAAAATCTCCTTCCGGCCGTAAACTGTCTTTCGGTTTTTTGACGTCAGCTCTCTCGCCTTTTGTCGGTGCTTCTTCCTTGGGTCGGCGTACAAAATCGCCTTCTGGTTTTAAATTATCTTTTGGTTTTTTAATTTCAGGCCTTTCTGCTTTCTTGGGCGAGAAATCATCCTTCGGGCGGCCTTCAAACGGACCTTCAGGTTTTAAATTATCACGATGTTTAACAATGTCTACACGTTCGCCTTTAACGATTTTGAAATCATCTCGCGTTCTCGTATCGATGAATTCACCTTCCATACGTAAGTTGTCTTGATATTTAGTAATTTCGGTTTTTTCGCGTATCAAGAAATCAATGTACTCATCTCTCGATCTGTATGTTTCTATGTCTCCTTCCATACGCAGATTATCCGTGCGCTTAACAATATCCATGCGTTCTCCTCGCATCGGTCGATAGTCATCTTTCGGCCGGCCTTCAAATGGACCTTCCGGTTTCAAATTATCTATCGGTCTTTTAACATCCGCGCGCTCACCTCTCGTAGGTGTAAAATCTTCTTTCGGCTTACCAATAAATTTGCCTTCGGGTTTAAGATTATCTGAATGTTTAATCGGGCTACGTCTTTCTGCTGGACCAATAGGTACTTTCTCTGGTCGTTCGAAGTCGCCCTCGGGACGTAGATTGTCTTCCGGACGTTTCACCTCGGGACGTTCGGCACGTTTGGGCGAGTAATCATCTTTTGGACGACCTTCGAACGGCCCTTCAGATCGTAAGTTGTCTTTTGGACGCCGAACATCCGCACGCTCTCCTTTACTCGGCTTATAATCATCTTTCGGTCGTCCTTCGAAAGGTCCTTCTGGTTTTAGGTTATCCTCGGGCCGTTTGACATCAGCACGTTCGCCTCTAGTTGGCTTGTAATCATCTTTAGGTCGTAGCCCTTCGAAAGGTCCTTCTGGTTTTAAATTATCTTGTGGTTTTTTTACTTCTGGACGCTCGGCTCTCTTAGGGCTATAATCGTCCTTTGGTCGACCCTCGAATGGTCCTTCTGGTTTCAGATTGTCTTCCGGTCTCTTGACATCGGCACGTTCTCCTCTAGTTGGTTTATAATCATCCTTAGGCCTTCCTATGAAATCACCTTCTGGACGAAGATTATCGTTGTATTTAATAGGAGTTCTACGTTCGGCCGGTTTAAAAGGCTCGACTTTTCTGTCTGGAAATTCTCCTATTGGAAATAGATTGTCAGGATGACGTACGATAGATGCTCTGTCACCAGGACCATAAGGTATTGGCTCAGGTCTTTCGAAATCGCCTTCAGGATACAAATTATCCGCATGTTTAATTGGCGTACGTCTCTCACCAGGCGTATATTGATCTTTAGGACGATCTACAAAATCACCTCCAGGTCGTAAATTGTCTTTCGGTCGCTTTATATCAGGGCGTTCCGCTGTCTTCGGAATGAAGTCATCCTTAGGACGTCCTTCAAACGGGCCCTCTGGCTTTAAATTATCTTGAGGACGTTTAACATCAGCTCTGTCACCGGGACCATAAGGTATTGACTCAGGTCTTTCGAAATCGCCTTCAGGATACAAATTATCCGCATGTTTAATTGGCGTACGTCTCTCACCAGGCGTATATTGATCTTTAGGACGATCTACAAAATCACCTCCAGGTCGTAAATTGTCTTTCGGTCGCTTTATATCAGGGCGTTCCGCTGTCTTCGGAATGAAGTCATCCTTAGGACGTCCTTCAAACGGGCCCTCCGGCTTTAAATTATCTTGAGGACGTTTAACATCAGCTCGCTCGCCTCTAGTTGGTCGGTAATCATCCTTAGGTCGGCCTTCGAAAGGTCCTTCGGGACGTAAGTTGTCTTCTGGCCGTTTTATTTCAGGGCGTTCGCCGCGTTTAGGTGAATAATCATCTTTAGGACGTCCTTCGAATAGTCCCTCTGGTTTTAAGTTATCTTCAGGTCGTTTAACATCAGCACGTTCTCCTCTGGTAGGCTTGTAATCATCTTTAGGTCGGCCTTCGAAAGAACCTTCTGGCCGTAAATTATCTTCCGGGCGTTTAACATCCGCGCGTTCTCCTCTGGTTGGTGTATAATCATCTTTGGGACGTCCTTCGAACGGTCCCTCTGGCTTTAAATTATCTTGAGGACGTTTAACATCAGCTCGCTCGCCTCTAGTTGGTCGGTAATCATCCTTAGGTCGGCCTTCGAAAGGTCCTTCGGGACGTAAGTTGTCTTCTGGCCGTTTTATTTCAGGGCGTTCGCCGCGTTTAGGTGAATAATCATCTTTAGGACGTCCTTCGAATAGTCCCTCTGGTTTTAAGTTATCTTCAGGTCGTTTAACATCAGCACGTTCTCCTCTGGTAGGCTTGTAATCATCTTTAGGTCGGCCTTCGAAAGAACCTTCTGGCCGTAAATTATCTTCCGGGCGTTTAACATCCGCGCGTTCTCCTCTGGTTGGTGTATAATCATCTTTGGGACGTCCTTCGAACGGTCCCTCTGGCTTTAAATTATCTTGAGGACGTTTAACATCAGCTCGCTCGCCTCTAGTTGGTCGGTAATCATCCTTAGGTCGGCCTTCGAAAGGTCCTTCGGGACGTAAGTTGTCTTCTGGCCGTTTTATTTCAGGGCGTTCGCCGCGTTTAGGTGAATAATCATCTTTAGGACGTCCTTCGAATAGTCCCTCTGGTTTTAAGTTATCTTCAGGTCGTTTAACATCAGCACGTTCTCCTCTGGTAGGCTTGTAATCATCTTTAGGTCGGCCTTCGAAAGAACCTTCTGGCCGTAAATTATCTTCCGGGCGTTTAACATCCGCGCGTTCTCCTCTGGTTGGTGTATAATCATCTTTGGGACGTCCTTCGAACGGTCCCTCTGGCTTTAAATTATCTTGAGGACGTTTAACGTCAGCTCGTTCGCCTTTAGTTGGTCGATAATCATCCTTAGGTCGGCCTTCAAAAGGTCCTTCGGGACGTAAGTTATCTTCTGGTCGTTTTACTTCAGGGCGTTCGCCGCGTTTAGGTGAATAATCATCTTTAGGACGTCCTTCGAACGGTCCCTCTGGTCTCAAATTATCCTTGGGTCGTTTAACATCAGCGCGTTCTCCTCTGGTAGGTTTGTAATCATCTTTAGGTCGACCTTCGAAAGGACCTTCCGGCCGTAAATTATCTTCCGGGCGTTTAACATCCGCGCGTTCTCCTCTGGTTGGTGTATAATCATCTTTGGGACGTCCTTCAAACAGTCCCTCTGGTTTTAAATTATCTTTAGGACGTTTAACATCAGCTCGTTCGCCTTTTGTTGGTCGGTAATCATCTTTAGGTCGGCCTTCAAAAGGTCCTTCGGGACGTAAGTTATCTTCTGGCCGTTTTACTTCCGGACGTTCGCTGCGTTTAGGTGAATAATCATCTTTAGGTCGGCCTTCGAAAGGACCTTCTGGCCGTAAATTATCTTCCGGGCGTTTAACATCCGCGCGTTCTCCTCTGGTTGGTGTATAATCATCTTTGGGGCGTCCTTCGAACGGTCCCTCTGGTTTTAAATTATCTTTAGGTTTCTGTATTTCCGGTCTGCGTGACAATATCGGCGTAATATAATCATCTTTCGTGTGAGGTAATGCTTCGAAGGGTCCTTCGGGTCTCAAATTGTCAGCTCTTCTTACAACAATAGTGCTTTTGTAATCCGTCTGATCGAAACTACGATATTGCTCTTGAGTGGTTGTAGTGCTGTCCGTGATATCAGTTTTGCTGTAGAACCGATCGACGTCTTCAGGGTATTTCGGTCGCCACTGAGGTTCGCGCTCAATAACATGAGTTTGGAAATCCTCCTTTATATGAGAGGTACCCTGCAATATAATTTTGTTTTTTAACAATAAAGATATGAAAGAAAATAGGAAAAAATACAATAATATTATAAACATTTTAATCGAAATAAAATTCGATAAATTCATCATTCAAGGTACTAACAGTGAATTCACCCTCTCCCACGGTGAGGTTATCTGTTCGTTTGATGATCTCAGCGCGTTGAATATTGTGATGATCGATATATTGGGACCGCGTCGTCGTTTCATCAACGAAATCACCCTCTATCTTTGTATACGTATTGCGACGTATTGGAGTCGGTCGTTCGCCAGGAGTACCGGTGAAGACTAACTCTGTTGTTGTTGTAGCTGGGAAATGAGAAAATAATTTTTTTTTTATTTGCATTGAACATGCGGACGATTTTACAAAAGAATATTTAATTTGCTACATTTAAAAATCGCTGGATTGTGTGTGTATGTGTATGCGTGTGTGTGCGCGCGGATGAAACTTATAATACAGAAATGACAATTCAATGAAAAATAAAGCAAGTGTGAAAACTTACTATCAAAATCTCCTTCGAGCTTCAAGCTAGCCTGTGGCTTTTTTACAGGTGCTCTCTCACCCTTCGTAGGTGTCTCCTCTTTTGGTCTTTTGACGAATTCACCCTCAGGTTTCAGATGATCTTGTGGCTTTTTAACCGGTGCTCTCTCGCCTTTAATAGCCACATAATCGGCTCGCCTCTGTCCGATAAACTCGCCTTCTGTATGCAAATGATCCTCATGATAATATTTCGTTTGCTTCTCCACGCGTTTTTCATCATAATCCTGGCGATAGGAAGTCACCGTATGCACCGGTTTCTCGTAAGGAAACTCGAACTGTTCTTGAGGCAAGTTGTGCGGGCAGCGATGACGTCTAAAATATTATCATTTGTTAGAATCAGAATAAAAATAGATTCAGTGTCTACAACATGTCTCTCAACTCGTGTGAGACATGAGCATGCTTTGAAAAAACATTTTCGTATTAAAAAAAAATAATGACAACAAAAAACAGTACTTTTAAAGAGCTGCATATACATATTAAAAAATAGAAATATTCATATTTTATTAAACAAAATTCCACCTATACTCTTATGTATATTACAGTACGACAGTATACATATTGTATACCTGTTTAATATTAATAAAGAGAAAGAAGAGCGTTTTCTCTTCGCAGAAAATTCTTGTTATCCGCTTTTGTATTCATCCGAACGAAGCTGGCGCATGACAAAGGCTTGGCGCATACAGAGATTTAAATATGACGCAAAAGGGCATCAATCCTTTTATAATGAGTATAAAGGTCTCTGTGCGCGCTTGTGTCGTGATTTTAAATGTCTCGTTACTCTCGAAGTTAGTATTTGCAGCACGCCATTACCGCGCGCGAGATGGATATAGAAACGAAATCATGATCTCATTGCAATCTGTAGTAAAAACTATATCCCGGATTCATGTAATTGCGGACCTATAGGCAGTTATTGTCACGCAACCACTTGTGTATACCATTATAGACGCCACTCTTTTTTAACAAGGCTCATTAAACTTTCAGATTACGACGATTAGCTCATTCAATACACGACGTTTTAATGATATCATCTTAGATATCATATTAATATTATATCTTTTAATATCATATATTACATATGATTAAAACTAAAAATAAGCATTTTTAAATAATGCGAGAATTACGATAAGCTGGATAAATAATTTTGTGCAATAGAACTTGATTTGTTATAATGCATGCTTGATTCATGCATGTGACACGTAGTGAAAAAAGTATTTAATAGTCAGACTGACGCAATATACGTATTAACGACGTATGACATAAAGTGAATTGTTATTCATACATATTCAATTAATTAAACGTTTTCTTTGACCTGATTATATAAAAAATATTAAATAAGTACGTGTAGAACGTGTGTGATTGCATTAAAAATGTTATAAGATTCTTTCGCCTATAAAATTTTCTTTCGGCATTAATCGCAATTAATTAATGAAAAACTATCATCTCTTCCCTTTTTGAGAGGCGCGCATCACGTATCCCGATGGGGATACTTTACATTTCGAAGGCAATCGGTTGGGTTTATCCGTAGATGGCGAGAGAAAAGAAACGAGTATCCTCGCCAATATTTTATGCAGAGCAATTCGACTTATTTGGAGAACGTGATTTAGCGGGTATGGGATACCCTATTTTTGTATAAGTATATTGAGTAGTATTGACACATTTCCAGTTATTGTCATTCTTTCTTACCCTTCTTTTTACTGTCGGAATGCAATTCCATAAATGTCAGACCTGGTCTCAGCCGAGTATATATTCTCATGTATTTTTTATTGGATAAAACTTTGCGTTACATGTGACGCGTTCTGAACGTTCCTTTAGAGCCGTGTTAAACCAGACGAGAGAAATTATATCAGGTCTCTCAAAGTTAAGCAGACTTACGTAGAAATTTCCGACGACTAATCGCTAGCAAGCAGACGAACCGCAATTACTTCTTGAGACGGTCACGACACGACTAATTTGCTCCGAGCTTACGCCTTTCGTTCGCGAATGTCTGCGCTGTCGAGCCTTTATCTAGGTCAAGATTTTCAATCTGACAAGACTTCACTGAAGTTTACACGCATATACATAAAATATATCATGTAATTACTGTCGTTACTGAAAAGCCACATATACTAAAGTAAAGTTGAAATAGGAAAAATATACAGTTTGCTAACATGTCGAGACTTCCTTTTCATCTCTTGATATTTTCGTATATGAAAAACTTGAGGGAAACTAAAAATATTGCAACTTTAATCTTGTTTTACATAACCAACTGCTCTCCTTGAAAGAAGCGATAAATATCCTTCAAAAATGATGGTGTGTCTAACGCAATTACCAAAGTTGTATCGTAAATTTCTACGATTCGTCATTGTCACATAAAGCTACGTAGGTTGGTAAAGTTCGAATAAGGCAGGAATTCTGTGCGATGACTTGCCATCGCCCATAAACAACTTGCCATAAAAGGATCTGTCTCGTGTCCTACTTTTGCACATTATGAATATGTATATAAAGTATTCTAAAAAGATTGCGAATAAGATATTCTTGCCTTTTTTTAATGAATTTATTATCGATATTTTTATAGCAAAAATTGAATCATATTAAACAAGAATATCACTCGATTAAAACTAATTTAATGGAAAGAAGGGAAACTCTCTTAATAAGAAACTTGTGATCATGTATGAGAAGCAGAGTAAAAATAATACATCTTGCATTACGACAACATTAAAGTGCAACAGGTAGATATATTTATATATCAACGAATGTACGTTCAACTTTGAATAAATCATTTCAATAAATTTAATAGAGTAGGAAATATGGCCTTGAAGACAATCTCCTGTGCTCCTCTCGTGAATTTGCATCTCGACTCCGATAAGTTTTGTATTCTGATCTTGTTAATAGTGTTTCGTAGTAGGTCAGTCATGTTCATCTCCGCAACGTGTAGATAAGTTAAATTAAATCATATTCGCACTAGCTATAGTTGTTAATTATATTCCTCGCGATATATTAGAATTGTTGATGTAGGAGTAATCAGAAAAGAGAAGAGAAATCTTAGAAAATAAAAAAAGGGAGAAATTTTTAATTTTGGCTTAATAAGCAATATATAATTTAGATCGAATTAAATTATATCGGTTTCTCTTTTTTCCCACGCATATTCATGTAAAAAGAATATTTGATTATACAAGGAAGTCTTACCCGCAAGTACAAAGCTCGCAAATACACTGTTCCTTCAAGGGGATTTTCGATAGTATATCCGGCATCGGTCTAGGGCCGTCGGCGTCCTCGTCGAGAGAATCTGGAATTTGATCTCCTCGTTTCGGCTTGTCATCTTGTTCCGGTCTTGTCGGCTTTCCGGGCTTCTCCGCAGGCCAACTTGGCTTGCCAGCCGCTGGTTGTGGTTTTCTAGTCGGCGATGTATAATCACGAAGTTTCTCAGGCGACTTTGGACGGACTTTGGTAGGTCTTTGCAACAAAATTAGATATTAACAAATTATAAATAATTAGTATAATTTTTTTCCCTTTCTTCTTTCTTTTCTTTTTTATTCTTTTTTGTTTTTAAATATATACATATCTTGAGAGAAAACAAGTAAATATAAAGTTAAAGAATGTGATATACATTATAATATAATATATAATAATATATAATTAT
>NW_021848711.1:1312621-1320816 GCF_003651465.1 Formica exsecta
TATATAAAAAATTAAAAAAAATTTTTTTTCATGTTCACCTGTCATCTTCTGCCGGTCGCTGAGGACTTTTCTCGCGCTGCGGAGGTCGACTGGGCTTTCCAGCGGCGGGAATTTGTTTCGATCGATCGTCCTCCCTAAGTCCAGGTATTCCACGAGGATAACCGGGCCGCTCCGGCGACGGCTTCTTCGTGGAACTCGTTGGAGATTGGGGTACCGGACCCGTGACGGCATCGAATCGGGTGTCATCGACGACATCCCGCGCTACCATGCTAGTCACCTGCTCTTTGTCGATAAATTCCTTCGTTGACTCGGTGACATCTCTCTGAAAAGTACGACAGAAACAAATTATCTACTTCTTCGATCCGATTGATTACAAGTATCTAGAGATATCGGACCAGGGTGGATATCCCATCTTAATACGGTCAATAGTCGCCGTAATTATCATTCTGTCAATAATTACCGATAACGGGTAGCACAAACTACGATGTTCATTATTACGTGGACTATAATGTCAAGCATTATCACGCTTCTGTAAATTAATATCTCTGATACCTAGAATTATGCTATATACATTATGAGTATATATACTTTGTTTTTATTGGACGTGTTATGACCAAGTACTCGCATTGATGTAGTATAAAAATTGTTGGGAAGTGTCAGGAAACGGAGGTGATCAGTTATGCATTCGCTAGCTATACCACTTACGAACTTGGCGCTACTTTGTTCGTAATGGCTTTACAACAACGTTATGCACATTTGCCTAAAGTCAATGTCATAACAATTATTGAAAAAAAAAGCATAGATTTACGATCGTCACGGTATGCAAATCCTTCGCGATAAACGTCTTGACAGCACGTTAACGCAGACTGGAAAGCGTAATAACGACGTGCGGCTTCGTTTTTCCGCGGGCGTTCATTACGGGCTTCAAACGTAGATGCATAATGAGCGTCACGAGCACGAGCGAGATTAGTACAACGCCGGCGGTGCTTATGTTAGTTCGACGGAATGCAAGTAACGCGAGATCGGTGCACATGTGGCTTTTATGCTTACATACAGATCGTGTAACGTCGCTTGCCGAACCATCGAACCGTACTTTTGCGATTCGGTTTCGTCGTCAGCGTAATTCGTCGCTCGTACACGACTTGCAGAAGTAGACCAGAATTAGACAATATTGTGTATGTCGCGATGCAAACGATAATTTATTATACGAAGAAATTTATTATGTCAAAATATGTCTGAAAATTTTTATTTTTCATCCAAATGTAGAGAATTTCAAAGTATCTTTTACTCGTAACTTTCAATTCTTCATTGACAATTTTAAGATTTTAAAATGTGAATTGCGATTCTACATTATCGTATCGCGCTATATTATGCATTCGCTTAAAAATTTCGCGCATCTATTTTCGGTTCGTTGGAGCTGCTCATTATAGTCACGAGCACGCTCGTTCTCTAACTTGACGCAGTAACTCTATAACGAAGCAAATAACGTTTGCTGATACTGTTAGCCAAATCCTTTACTCTCCGTTTTTAACACTCAAGCGTAATTCGCATAAAGCACATCAAATGAAGTTTTGGCATTTAATTAGCGGTTTAAGCAGCTTGGGTCTTTAAGCTGATTGCCCGTCCTCGACGATATCAACGAGCGAGTCGCTCATAATGAAGCTCGTTTACATAATTTTGGCTCCACGAGTTTTTGCGCGACGAGTATAATATTCTCTCTTTAAAAAACTTGTCAAACAAAAAAAAAGATGAACATTTCTCTGCGCCGTTAGTTTTTCATAGAGTAATTAAAAGTCTGACGGGTAGGATTCTCGTCTGAAAGAACTGATGATCGCGAACACGAACTGCGCTTCGTTAATAAAATATCACGTATTTATCGATGCCGTAATACAGGCATTGCTATCTCATAAAATAGTAATACCGATTCGCCGGGGAAACGCGATCACGCATGTTCGCAGATATCACGTCATTCACATCATTGCATCTCGATGCAAGTAGGACACGCTCTCTATAGCTGTTTGCATGTTGAACAATCAAAAACAGTCCGTGTAAACCATATATGATATCGAGATAGATCGTTCCGGTTAACGACGTCACGTGGAGACGGCCAGTATATTCCGCGGAGCATCTTCGTTTAGATTTTAGATGATAAAATCGAAGAGATTCCTGAAGGAATCTTTTGGAAAACTCGAAGATTTTTTGCGGAAGATATATATTCAATATACAGACAAATGTACATACACACACACACATATTCACTCACGAAGATAGATTAAACAATACTCACGGGAAATATATGTGTGAGTGCTAAAGCATTTTATCGATCATCTCGAGACCTCGGAATAAAGTCACGGCTGTGAGAATCGGAACAAACTAGTCTGAGGAAACGAATTGTTCGTGTAATAGGTTACTAATATCTATTTTTAATTCGTTCGTGCAAACGCATCGCAAATTATCGGCGATAAGCCGTCGTTGTATTAACTAGATATTCTTGAGCGAAGCATTCGAGCATTCTAACTATGATGTTGCATGAACTCCGGAGCGTCGATCCCGATACTCCCGCGAAATGCGAGCGTGGGATGAAGTTTTAGATTGTTCCGCGCATCTCCGGTTAAGGAAGTTCACTATCGTTAACAGCGAGAAGTATCCGGCGCTGAGAATCTATAATAAGCAACGTGCACGTTAATCATAAAATTTTACGCGAGACGAGGTTTTAAGAACTTACCTAACTGCGAGAGAATAGAGCGCGGTAAAAAAATATCGAATAACTCGCTTTTATTAAAAAAAAAAAGAAGAAGAAAGGCAAGTTGAGAAAAAAAATGAAAAATATCGAATGGAAAATTTGATTGAAAATTAGTTTCTACTGAAAATCTCAAATAGTGTATTGTAGGAGTACTAATGTTGATAGTAAAGTCCAAAGTATAATTCGCGTGACGTTTATCTTTACGTTCGATATCGACCCGCATTTCTATGAAAACTTTCAGCCCAAGCGACGCGGTCGCTGTATAAAACTCGTTTATGCCGTGATTGTCTATTTCCCGATTACGGAACATCAATACTAAATTATACAGCGTATCAGTATGCGGATGGAATGAATTATCGGAAAACACATGCGATCCTTCCTATCACCGTTATTATTTTTAGCGTTATCTGTCGCTACTATCAATGCTGTAATCGGCGTGATAAGTGACATTAACGTATACGTGTCTCTTTCTCTTTCGGCGTGGCGTCTCTTAACTAAGATTTCTATGGCACTTAAACGAGGCGACCGCGCGATAAGCGAGGCGGAACACGCGTGAAATTCAATTGGTCGTGCATTAAGCGGACTACATTGGACGGTGACATCACTGCCAAATTTGCTGATATCGGATGCAATTATTGTCACTTTGCGCGCGCTCGATTGAACTTGATTGCAGGTGATTACACTTGTGCGTCCGCGGCACACGCCAGAGGTGATCCCGAGGACTCTTATCTGCGGTATGAACAATCTTAAACATTTTTTTCTCCGTATGCATTCTCTTTAATGAATAATAATATAACGATCGAGAGAGTCGGTTAAAGATATCTCCATATCAATAATATCTGACATAATTTATTCAAAGTATAACTTTATCGGGATAATATGATAATATGATAATAATATTATTTTAAATTGATATGACTTTTACAATAATTATGTTAAAATATATGAACGGTTTTCTTAAAGATAAGGAGAGAAAAAGGAAAACGCTTCAATCACATATAAATATCATAGTCCACTTTGTCTTTAATAATAAGTAAAGGTTATCGCTTTGATCTCTCGCGTTAATAATGATGATATTACTGGAATGGAGCGCGTAATAAGATAATGCAAAATGATTATAATAATATGTATAATGATTGAGGCACGATAGGTTTCGTGCGTGCTTTCATGTATGAAATATCGATTTTCGCTCAAAGCTTTGTATTAGTTCGACGAATCAGGATTCGCCCGTGCAGAAATTCGAATCAAGAACGCTGTTCATCTCAAACGGTTAAACGAAATGAATTCCCCTCCTTCTCCTACACACTTGACCCTTCTCTGTCCTGCTGCGAATCGCTGTATTACGTCAGATTTATTTTCGACGGCGCCACACACGTGAACATGCTAGCCTTCGCCCGAATGGGAAGTGAAAGTATCGTTCGAACAAGGACTATGTGTGTGTCTCTCGATAAGATTCTTATTATTCTGCTCAACATCTGGCCACTGTCAATTATCGAGATGTTAAATACATCGGCATCAAAGGTTTATATATAAATATATATAATTATTTGACTTATTGTTTCTATACTTCTAGAAACAGATATGAAAAGGGAGAGAGAGTTAATGTGAATCCGTTTTTTTAAATATTATTCCGGAAAATTATGTGTGAGTCGTATTTTTAAATAACAATTCTCAACTGCGCGGACAGGTAATAAAGAAGCATTTTAATGTCTCACGGTTACTCACCACATCCTTGCGCGCGTCGGTAGTAAATTCAGTGATGACACGCTCGTCTTGCACGGAAGTAAAACTTGAAGACTGATCGATTACGTAAGAGGATCGCTGCACCTCTTCGGACGTGCGCGTGACATCCTCGCGCGTGATATCGGTGATGTCTTCGATATATCGGCTTTCGGTGACATCTCGTCGCGATGTCTTCTCATCAGGCTTTTTTCCGGAGATCGGAGTCGACTCCGGTTTCTTATCTGGCGATTTTCTCGGCTTCTCGATCGCTTCTTCGCCTGTTGGTTTCTTTCGCGAGTCTTGCGGTTTTTCGTTCACGAAGGAACCGTCCCACGTAGAGGCGCCTGGCTTCGACGGTCGATACGTTCTATCCAGCGGACTTTTTCGCGGTTCTTCATCTTCAGGCTTCTTGGCATCCTCCGGACGTTGTCGCGGCGACGGTTTAGGCTTCTCGTCGATAGACTGTCTCGGTCTCTCGTGATCGATCGCGTACACTTTATCCTCCGTGCTCTCCTCGATCAAAGTTTTCGATATGTCATATGTCTTTGAATCGGTGACAAAAGTTTGTTCGACAGTGGTAGAGCTCGTAGAATAATCGGCAACACTTGTTACGTCCCTCGAAGTATCGAGTTTCGTGACAGATGTTCTATAATCAGTGACGTCACTCGGTTTTTCTTTAATCGGACTCTGCTTATCCGTAATTTCGAGAGGCTCTTTCGCTACCTTCCTATCTTTCGGTTTCTCTTTCGGTTTCTCGTATACGAAAGATCCGTCCCAAGTGGAGGCGCCTTGCTTGGACGGTCGATACGTTCTATCCGTAGGACTCTTCCGCGGTTCTTCATCTCCAGGCTTCTTGGCATCCTCCGGACGCTGTCGCGGCGACGGTTTAGGCTTCTCGTCAACAGGCTGTCTTGGTCTTTCGTAATCGATCGCGTGCACTTTATCTTCCTCGATGAAAGTTTTCGATATGTCATATGTCTTTGATTCGGTCTTTGAATCAGAAACGAAGGTTTGTTCGACGGTGGTAGAGCTCGTAGAATAATCGGCAATGCTCGTTGTATCCTTCGATGTATCTAATATTGTAACTGTTTTGCGATCGGTAACGTCGACCGGTTTTTCTTTAGTCGGACTACGTTTATCAATTCCAATATCTTTCGGTATCTTTCTCTTCTCCTCTGATTTCTCGTACACGAACGATCCATCCCACGTCGACGAGCCTGGTTTCGTAGGTCGATAACTTCTGTCGTCCGTACGAGGCTCCTTCTTCTTCTCGGGACTTTTAACAGTACTTTTCTTAACGTCGACGATTACATCATCAGCAGACGGCCTCTTCGTCGGCCTTTCTTGAATAGTAGTCACCGTTTTCTGCGTCGTTACTGGTTGATTATCGCGAATGATGACAGTTTCGACGGAAGTCGTCGAGAAATCGAGATTCGACGAATCCGTGTAACTCCCTGTGTAAATCTCTGACGTGCTAGATATGTCCTGTGTGACGTTTCGAAGATCGACGTTAGTCTCGCTGACATGTTTCTTCGACGTAGCCACGGATGTCTCTTTGCTGTCAACTGGACGAGATTTTTCCGATGGTCTGCCGTCAGTGGATTCTCTACTAGGTGGTCGTTTCATCTCTTGCGACTTTTCCAGCACGAAGGTTCCGTCCCACGTGGACGATCCGGGCTTGGTACTTCGTAGATCTCTCTCCTTGGGCGTCTTCTCAGGACTTGTAAGACGTGGAGAGGGACTAGGTTGACGTTCCTCGACATTCGAAACTTGGCTTCGAGATGTATCTTTGTCGAATCGGATCGTCATTTCAACAGGACGTCCCTCGTAAACGACTGTCTCGTAAATCGTGGACGTGAGACTGGCATCCTTGACGTCCGAGAAGCTCTGCTGACTCGATGAATGTTCGACGATGTAAGAGGTACTCGTCACATCGGCCTCGTTGATCGAGTTGTCTTCCGTAACATCTCGAATATCGACAGTCTTCACTGTTCGCTTGTCTTCCGGCTTTCGGCGACTATCAGGCGTCTTCGGTCGTTCGTAGACGAAGGTACCGTCCCAGGTGGATTGGCCAGGTTTATAGCAGCGCGAATCAGCGTCTCGTTTCGACTGTCTCTCGAGACTTCCAGGACCACGCATCGTTCTATCTTCAGTAACGTCTTCCTCCAGAATCACCTCGGACACCGATGTAACCTTCTCGACATTCTTCTTGTCGTTGGAGATCGCGTATTCGACGATGTAGGAAGACGAAACTGACTCGGATACGTTCTGTTCTTCGGTGACATCTTGAACGTCCACGGAGTCGTGATGTTTCTCCGTTCGTCGAACGACAGTGACGTCCGTGGGAGAACGTTTTCTCGCATCGTCTTGTCCTGGTTTTTCGTTAACAAATTCACCGTTCCACACAAAGTCATCGGGTCTGGCGATCCTTCGATAAGACGGACTGGATACGCGAGCAGGATATTCTTCCCTGCTCGCATCGTCGACACGAGACGAACTTTCTCTACTTACGTCACGTCGCTCTTCGGAAATGAATCTGGTGCTATCCGTGGCACCTTTTACGACGCGCACGCTCTCGGACGACTCCTTCTCGTACGTACCGTCCACGCTCTTTTCGCGAAAATCTTTTCTCTCGATCGTTTCCGCGACGTTGTCTCCGCGGAATGTTACGGTGTCGGATTCGTTACGTCGTCTTGGCCGCGTCGTAGTTTTCTCCACGACGAAATTCCCGTTCCACGCGGAATCGCCGAGTTTCGAGTAACGAACCGGTCCTTTCGAATGTTTCTCTTTTCCGGCAAAATCTGTCGTGTCCGCGGCGACTTTCTCCGAAGATACGGTATCGCGAAGACGAGTCGTCGCGGACAGTTGACCTTCGTCGATGACCGTTTTCGAATCTCGTATCACGGTCGTGCTCGAGGATGATACTTGATCGATAACCTCCTCGGTGGCGGAGGTCTCTTGAGTGACTTTAACGCTCGTTTCGCTATCCCGCGCGTCACCGTGAACTTTCGAACTCACGGATACCGTTTTGTCGACGACATTCTTACCTCTAGGAGTGGCGGGCTTCTCGTAGACGAACGTGCCGTCCCACGCGGATTGACCGGGCTTGTAACAGCGAGTCGATATATCGACGTTTGAATTCGTCGATTTCGAATCGGCGCCGCGCGCGTTCTTATTAACGGTATCGTCGATACTTTTAATTACTGTCACGTTGGAAGGTGCAATCGTACGCTCGCTGTCAACCTCCCGACTCGATGTGGACACCTCCTTACCGTTGTCATCGATTCTCTCCCCGGTCTCGCGAATTCTCGTTTTATTTGACACTGTCTGGCCGTCTTTCGTTACCGTCTCGCACGTTTCGCTGCTCGCGCGAGTATTCTCGGTCGTTCGTGACGTTTGGATTACAGGAACGTGATCCCTGTTTCTGACGTCCACGACGGTGGATCGACGATGTCCGCTGTGATCCCCGCTCGTCGATAAATTCTCGGTTAATGTACTCGAGGAGATGGATTGTTGAGCCGTCGAGCGAGATTCGCTTTGAGTTTGCATCTGTACGGATTGGTTGATCCGTTCAGACGATTCTCCTCGAACAATACGACTTTCCGAGAGAGATTTCGCATCCTCGCGTGGAATCTCGCGCATCGTCTTCGCTTGCTTAATCGATTGCGTCTGTTCTCCGGCTATAAAGTCCTGAGAACTCTTCCCGGTCTTATAATTGGACTTGCTCTGC
>NW_021848711.1:1320992-1329108 GCF_003651465.1 Formica exsecta
TGAACCGTCTGCGGAGATGTTTCGATAACTTTGATTACGTTACCTTTGGAATCCATGATGATCTCGCGACTGGAGCTCGTGACCTCTGTCGTGCTACTTCTGGCTTCGCTCTCCGTTACTTGTTTCGACTCCTCGACCATGCTGGTCGAGGATACAACCTCGACCGTCTCCGTGGTCGTCACGACGTCCGAGGATGTAGTCGCCACTTCATTCTTCGCAGTCCCCTTATTCTTTGTCTTTGATACAACGCTTTTCTTGTGAATAGTCATCGCGACACTCTTCCGCGACCGGGCTCACGGTCCGATTTACTTTACAGTAATTTTCACACAAGCGAAAGATTCGTGATCGTCGTAAACGTAATGAGAAAAACGTTTGCAAAACACACACACATACACACACCCGCGATTGTTTAATCACCGTAACTTTACCGCTCGCGTGTATCGCTCATCGAGAACTGAAGCTCCGCTGTGACCGGCCTCGTTTACAAACTCGTTTCTTCTCGGAACTTTCTCGCATCAAATACGAGCTTCTTGCTTGCGTGCTTCTCGCTCTCGCTTGGATGCGAACTCCCTCTCCTTCCTTCACTCTCTCTCTCCCTCTATCTTTTCTTTCAGTCAAAAGTACGATCAAGACGACATTAAAATCCGCGTACGCGACCGACGATGTTTTCAATTCAATATCGCGAGTCGATGTGGCATCGGCGGTGACTCGCCGTCGCTGATCTAGGTAACCACACAGTTCTCCGTCGTTCCACACACTCTCTCTCTCTTTCTCACTGACACTGACATACACGGACCATGGACCTTTTATGCTTGGAGAACACCGGCATCCCTACTTTTCGCACCGCGGCGGAGGTCCGATTTACTTTACAGTAATTTTCACACAAGCGAAAGATTCGTGATCGTCGTAAACGCAATGAAAAACGTTTGCAAAACACACACACATACACACACCCGCGATTGTTTAATCACCGTAACTTTACCGCTCGCGTGTATCGCTCATCGAGAACTGAAGCTCCGCTGTGACCGGCCTCGTTTACAAACTCGTTTCTTCTCGGAACTTTCTCGCATCAAATACGAGCTTCTTGCTTGCGTGCTTCTCGCTCTCGCTTGGATGCGAACTCCCTCTCCTTCCTTCACTCTCTCTCTCCCTCTATCTTTTCTTTCAGTCAAAAGTACGATCAAGACGACATTAAAATCCGCGTACGCGACCGACGATGTTTTCAATTCAATATCGCGAGTCGATGTGGCATCGGCGGTGACTCGCCGTCGCTGATCTAGGTAACCACACAGTTCTCCGTCGTTCCACACACTCTCTCTCTCTTTCTCACTGACACTGACATACACGGACCATGGACCTTTTATGCTTGGAGAACACCGGCATCCCTACTTTTCGCACCGCGGCGGAACCTCTGCACACTCATACCTCTGTACGCTCATACGTGACCCGTTGGTTCGGCGTGGGACGTTACCACCCATCCTCGTGTGTCCCACACACGGCGTGGGATGTATTCGCGTTCGTTATGTACGACCGATAACGCGGTAACGTGTTGGAACGCACAACGCTGTTGGAGTACACACCGCTACTACCGACCAGGTGTATGTATATCGCTCAGCACGTTATGTTACAATCGCGATAGATTACAGTCCGTCCTTCTCTGTCGCGGCTTATTTATCCGGCGACATTTTTTCGTCACGCGCATATTTGTATCGCGATAACGTCGCAAATATGTCAATGTCAAATTCCAATAATGCGAGCGAATTCCAGCGCTCGTACGACAAACCGCGAAAAGCGACGGAAAATATTCAATTGTTGTCGGTAACTCTTGCACACAAAATAAAGAAATAATACATTCAGTAACATTTAATAATGTTTGATGAGATATTTTATATGCATCATCATTATTTTTCATTGCAACTTTGTATATAGCGCAAAAATGAAAGTTGCTCAATGATATTTAACGTTACGCCAACTTGTAGACATAGACGCGCTTCGTGCGCACGTGCGCGCATCGGTGTACGCGCTTATGTAACGCACACGTAAACGCAGGATGTAGTCTTTTTATCTTTCCTGCATCGGTGTGCACGCGTACACCTGTTGATTTCTCTCGTACACGCTATACGTGGATAAAATTCCGAACTAAACTCCCCTCCATACGCAGATTAACCCGTGCAAAACGCATCCAGGATTGCGCATATTTAAAAATGAAAAACTTTTACAATTAAATTCTGTTGCAATAAGCTTTTATCGTTTTAATCGTACGATGATCCTCCCTTTTGTATAAAAGTCGATATTTTCTATTAAAGAAGAGAAAACCCTCCGGAATAATTATTACAATCTAATCGTAAGTAATATGAGGTACAAATTACATCGTTACGCGGCAAAATGTAAAATAAAAATAATGGAAAAAAGAGGATAAAAGAGGAAGTCCCATGGGCGTAAAGGCGTGGTATTCTACGCGCGACTCGAGAGAAGAGAGTGTGTTTGATACTTATTTCTATATAAGCGAGGCGCAATGATTCATACGCGCGCGCAAATATTCTTTTTCTTTGAATGTTTAGCAATGAGAAAAATTGCGGACGACAAGCGACGCGAATGCGACGGAGAAATCGCACGGTGGGAGCACCTTCGCAGAACCGGTCCATCGTGATGCCACGATGTAAACCGAGCGATGACGTAGGCTACAAAAGTACGACGATGCTCGTAGCTGGTGTGTGTCCCTCATAACCGGACGAGCGACGGACAAGTGTCGCCAATGTCCATTATTTAGAGACGATTGGAGACAGTTGCGGCAAGATGAGGCTAACGAGCCGCGATTTTAAAAGGAGCAATTGTCTCGTTGATTGCTACAAACGAACTCTTATTAATAGGAAATAGATGTGACTATTTATCCTTCTATTACACACATGACATATCTTGTAAAACGCCTAGTTGTACGAGACATAAATTATTTAGTCATTGATTGCGAAAATTACATATATAACATGAATATTTCATATTGTTTGCTCTTTACTCTCTTAAGCTGAATTGGTGAAAATGTCATTGATTAAAACAGTGATTAAAACAGATTTCACCGAAGATCAATGAGTATTTTATTGAGAACACTCGCTCTCTGTCTTACGTTTCACTGATTACAGCAGTGATTATAGCAGTAAGATTTCACTGAAAAATCAGCCACTGTCATTAACTGATTTTTTCCAATGAAATTTCATTGTTTGCAAGACTTATAACTGAAATACCGCTCATCAATAGTAATATACTAATTTTATTTAAAAGAGTAATGTATTATTGTACGTGGAATTATAAAATGCAACCGATAGAAATTTTTAATATACTTTCTGGAGATCTTGTGACTTTATTTCTTTTTCTAATTGCGGTCTAAATAAATAGAAAAAAATTCACGATCAGATTGGTGATAAAGCCTTAGATAAAGTCTCCGGCCATAAAAGATGCTAAGCGTCTTTTGTTGATATATTTCGCAAATATTGACTCATCGGCATAAAAGTGCGATAGGGAGGTATCGCTCAAATCATAAGACACTGTGTCAATTGTACGGTTACTTGGATCGACTCGAAAGAAACGCTTATAAAAAGTAATAAGCCACGAGATACGCCGGTCGCATACAAACAAAAACGTTTAAATCATTCATGCTTGTGTTTAATTCATATTTGTGTTTCTCCTGCTGTATATGTCCCTCAAAATAAATTAAGCGAGCAATTTTCTCACTTAATCAAAATATTAACACATTTTCGCGTCGAGATGTAAACCCGACTCATGTCAGGCATTAACTATGTGCGAGGTGTGTCTGGCTCGTTAAAAAAAAATGCTCACGTACACTTAGACGTACAGACGTTTATTAACTTTAATGAACGCTTGTTTCTTACGGTGATTTTAGTACACATACATAATGAAATGTGTCATTACGCGAACAAAGCTGCAATCGTCAGAGACATTACGGATCGGGATGACATCATATGACAGATAGCGTCCGAAGATTTATTATATGTTACATAAAGAAATACAAATGACTAGCAGACAATATGCAATAAGAAGTAAATAATATATGGACAAAATAAAAAAAGAAGAGAGATTAAAAAGATTTAATATTATTATATATCTAATTTATACGCGCGATGTGTAAAATTATTTAGTGTTTATAAAAAAATTACCAAACATGAATTCACATCATCACTGACACTATTTGCATCAATCATTTCGCGTTGACATTTATAAAATTATAAAATTCTTACGTTTTATTTAAAAAAATTTTTGACGTACTTCTCCGGGGATATGAGACGCGATCCAGTTATCACGATCGATCTGGAAAAAGTTTTCAAATACGCTGCGCCCTGCGCATCCATGGACCATTTCACTCAAGGAGCGAAAGTACGACGCCCGTCTATGTTCGTGTTTCCCGTAAAAAGCGACGACGGGTCACAGCGTGGGCGGGAAACTGGACGTATACGACTTCTCGAGTTCGACTTCGATGCGCCGTATTTGGCGAATGCGTGGAAATCTGTGGGCGAACCGGTAACTGTTCGAGCGCGTCATCCGCGAACGTAAACGTGAACGTTTCGATACGTGTTCTTCGAGTCCGCTACGTATATCATCTTCCTTGTGTCTGCAAGATATATTGTATCTAATGTTGATTAAACCTTCGTCTACCTTAGCACGCTCGTGAGCGAATTCGTTCGTAAACGCGGGATAATTCTTAGATGCATAAAAGTAGCATGATACATGTAAGCATTGCTTTAAATGTTTGATGCAATCAGTGATAACGGTATTAAAATCATATCGCGTCTTATTACATCATAAGTAGAATATCGCGATACGACTTTAAAGCCATTTCTGATCCTTTGCGAATTATTCCTGTCCTTTTTAGGATCATACAAAGTTTGGTGCAACGCGCATGATTATTCATCCCTTGTCGCCTGAAACGAATACACGTCGGTCTACTTACGTTTTTTTTTTCCATCGAGAAGGACGCGATCGAATTCCAGATAGCGGCTCGCGGCAAGATACCTTAACCAGCGATCGATTTCAAGAAATATCGGCTTCTTGCGTGATCCACATACAAAAATCGCGCATTTCGCAGATCGAGACGTATCCGCGGCGGCGGATCTTTATGGTTAACGGGGTTAACTTTATGCAGAGGAGGAGAATAAAAAAAGTCAATCGCTCTTCGTAAATCAGTTTGGCACGATCTTTCTCCCGAGGGAGAATTGAAAGCATGCCCAACTCGGAGAGAAGAGGCTGCCTCCGTAATGGATAGCGCCATAATGAAGTACGGTACGGCGGACTCTCTCATTAATTAACGTTAAAAGGGAAACTTTTGTAATTGTGCTCCTAAGACGAAGCGATGCAGCCTGACCTTCTCGCTGACGCGTCGTTACGTTGACGTCAAAGAGAACGAGAACCGGCGCATCTTTTGGAAAACGACGCCCTTTTAGTGATTAAGAGAGAGAGAGAGAGAGTACTCCAAATTTATTATATTACAGTCCTTAAATCTCCTTCGCAAGTACTACGAGTACATTATTCGCTTCCGATAACTTCGCCGACATCATTTAACAAGTATTTTTAGCTATTTCTTTCCAAGAAAACACAATTTCTAGAGTGCCTATTATTTTCGAGTTGTGGACATTATTATTTTTATAGAAAATAAGAAATTGTTATTTTGGTAAGATTGAAAAATTAGAAATGTAATATTCCTTGCGTGATTAATAGTGCTTTATTAAAAACTTTAATTCCCTTCAAATGCTGCAAATGTTATTCCTAAAGAGTATATCGACAGTATTAATAATAATATCTAAACGAACAAAGTCACCGGACATAAAACCATACGTGGTTATTCACGCGCCCGTTATAATCATGCCTCGCGCCCATAGTCACAATGAATACGTTGTTCCGGCGTTACGTAGCGATTACACGAAATCCTTCGGAGGTTGCCATTTTTTTTTCCGTTGCTAATTTACTTTATAATGCGTTTCGACCTTTCTTTCAAGGGCGCGCAAGCGAGCGGTCCGAATTCAGCGGTAATTTTTTATTTATGCCAATTCCTGCGCGCCCGCGTTTAATCATCGAGCCTTCAAGGATCGTATCAGGGTTTTCAAGTACGATATTTTCTCCCGCGACCTGATTCGCGTGCACACCTATGCCATAAACGGACAAACGAATATCATCGCGTCGGGGTCGTCTGGTTGGGCAGGGATAAATCGCGAGTGTGTTCGCATTTGCAGTCTATGATGTCATGAGCCGTTTCGTTCCTCTATCGCAAGGCGTGTTAAGAGTCTCTCCTCAGGGAATACTTAATACAGCGATAAATATCTGAGAATAACTCCGAGCCAAATGCGCGATATCTCGCGGGCACTTGTATGTATGACAAAAGCGTGTCCGCCGTCACATATATACATACATACGCAGACGTTGACAGTGGTGCTCGATTTATGCCTCTGTATCATTAACTTGATTTAGTACTCATTTTTCTAAAAAGATATAGCACCGCTCGATATAAAATGGAATGTCGAAGAGACTTCCACTATTACGTATTGAAAAATATTTCAATTTTTATCTCAATTATTAACTGAATTTCGACAACCAATCTTTAGTTTACGAAAAAAAAAGGAAAAGTAGAATAGCTCATCCCGCTTTGTTTAAGCGAAAAACGAATTTGTTTGCCGTAACTGTCTGTCCAGCGTACGCGCGGAGAGCAGGGTGAAAGCGCGCCAGCCTCACAAACGTGATTAGAATCTTGCTACTAATCCCGACGCAAATTGAATCGCAGCCACCGGCGCGGCATCGTTCGCCGTGACAGCCGATACAGAGAAATGCAATTTCGGATGGCACGCACGTGTAAGGCGTGACCACGCGACACGGAAAATTGACACGATTATCGATAACCGCGCGCACACACAGCACGATGCACCGCGTGCATCCTTCCCGTGCGCCGCAGGCATGCACCGGGCGAACGCTTATGGTCCCTTGCGTTTAAACTGCCTTTAGGGACCAGCACCGGTGGTCGATATGCCGCTTTGTAATCACGTGCATGCCGCCAGTACAGGCTAACGTCACCAATTAATTAATATTTGCGATATTCAATAAAATATCCGTACGACCTTTATACAAACACAATAGAATGACCGGCAATTACAGTTTATATATCACGGATTGTAAAGTCTAGTCTATTTATGAAAGATCGATTTTTTTTTTTTACAGAAAATTCATTGAGATATCACAAAGTTAGCAAAAAATTCAAAAAACCTTTTTGTAATATACGTTTTATAAAAACGTCATACGCATTTTCATATAATTGAGTTGAATTTATATATTATGCGATATGTACATCACTATTTTGCACATAAATGGAGATAAAAATTGCCTCATAAACATTATAATAAAAAATTATCTTTCAACTATCTTGTATTACTAACATTAATTAAAACTTTATGAAAAACACAAGTTTCATGGTCTAATAAGTTGATTGCGCACATGTGGAATATCTTCTTTAGAAAGATGTTCATCTCTGGAGTAACGCAGATACTATTGACGTTCGCATGCTTGCACTTAATGCGCAATCTATACATATATCCTAGATGTGGTTACCACGGACAGTATCGATGAAACAACGAGGAAATTTGTCTATTTGTTTCAAACGGATAGATTGCGATACGTGTGCTCTATGATTTTACAACATCATAAACGTATACATACCGTACGATATATACAAGATTTTGTGCGATAAACTTTTAAAAGACTTTTAACAATAAATATTCAAATATTCATAGAAATGTTAATTACGCAATCGATGTTTATATGAAATATGATAATTATTAATTAGACTAAGAAAACCACTAAAAAATTGTTCTACATATATTCAGAAGCGTATCGAGTTCATGAGAAAATTTCATTAAAGGTCTAAAGCCCCGGAAAGTAGACAAACATTGATACACCGTTGACGAACACGTTATGATATCACTGGCGCCGGAAAATGTTTCAGCTCCTTGGTGCATCGGAAACTTCTTGTTAGTTTAAGGTTTAAGTTTAAGGAATTAATTTAATGTAAAAAATGATATACGAAAAGCATATAAATAATATATATATAAATAAAATAAAATATAAT
>NW_021848711.1:1329188-1330682 GCF_003651465.1 Formica exsecta
TATATAAAATTTAAATTCTAAAATATTTAGATGTATAATTTATGTACACATATTTGAATTTCCTTTAAACAAAAATGTTTTTTTTCTGAAGAAATTTTCTTATTTATTAAAATAAAATTAATTATGCTACATTAAATCGATTAATTAATAATATATAGATGACAAACGAGACTGATTAAGAAAGTACATTTAATCGCGAACCTTTCAAGAAATTATCGGCATAAAGAAACTGAAAACTTATTCCAATCTTCGATAAGACATGCTCCTACCTTGCTATGCAAACCGTTGCACGTGAGAAAGAATCGTTCAACTGGCTTTTCTATTCAGACTAAAAGAAAAAGGCTTGATCCTCACAGAAATTGAGGTGCAGGTATAGGGAATGACCTGCCCGCGCTTGATTCTATTCGCGTGTATCTCGGGTATCTGTGTTTGTCGTCGGAACAAAGGAGAAAATTGCATGGATATAAGATAAGAAATTTCTCCTACGTTATTCAACCGCCTGTACTCTGCTTATTTTAAACATAATGCGCTTCTATGCATGTTTAACAATGTACACAATAAAAAAAATATTTAAAAAATGACATACATAATAATAGAAAATAAAAAGCATTTTAATATATATATATGTATCTAATTTAAAAAAAAAGTGTAATATATAGTATGTATGTAATGTACGTATAGTTATGTGCTCATCAAATTGTTTAATGTTTTTACATTTTTTTGTATTTTATTACTTGATAAGAATATGCTTACCTATGATCGTATCTCTTGATCGCTTCGCAGTTCAGATATCGATCCCCACGCGAGAAGCCCGAATTTTAGCGCGATTCTTGATTTTCGCGAGTGTCTGCAATTCCGCATTTGCTGCATCAACAGATTACGCCGGCAAGAATTCCGCGATTTTCACGCGGCAAAAGTACGGATCAAAGCATATTTTATCGTTGAAGGACGCTACGGCACCGACGACGACGACGACGACTAGCACGTCACAGACGCGTCGCGACGTCTGACATTCCCGCGTTTGTCGGCGTCGCGGTGCCGCCGTCATGACGACCGCGTATGATGAAGTCCGCGTATGCGCCTTCAAGATGAGTTAAGACGCGTGCGCGAAGAGCTACTTATGCCAACATTATGCAGATACATTAGGTTTTTTTAATATATATAAAGAAATCGTTTGATAAAATCTAAAAAGGAATAATGGAATTAACAGGCGATATTATATATGCGAGCGTTATGCAAATATGTTCGGTTTTTCTGGATATCTAAAATCATTTCGTATGTAAATATAAACAGAAAACGATAAAATTAAAAGGCGCAGTTATATGCGATAACCTTGACATATTTTGCGCAAACAAGTCGGGAAAGAATTTCTTCATTTTGCATTGGGCATAGAGAAATAGTATATACATTCAATTTGACTGTATATATGTACTGGCATATATATATATATATATATATATATATATATATATATATATATATATATATATATAA
>NW_021848711.1:1330991-1334628 GCF_003651465.1 Formica exsecta
TATATATAAGAATAAGTGTAATATATTATATATATTTCTATAAATCATATATTTTAGGAATGTAAAACACATATCTTTTTTAAAAATATGACAACAATAATTATTTTATCATCAAATGCTAAAATAATATCTTACTTCTAAACACTTTTATTATATAAATGCTCCTATTATTATCCATGCCCATATTAATATTAATGTAGATAAATATTTATCTATAAATATAAAACTTTATCAAAAGTTATCTCTCTGCATGAAATTAGGAATAGTATAACAATGTAGAAAATGCTTGATAAAGTATAATTGCAAATCCCACAAAGAAAACTATCGCTCTTGTAGGTTGTTGCTTCATTATAACGTACGCAATGGTATGAAATATTCGGGCAAGTACAAATGTTCGTATCAACATTTTAGCTAACCATGGTGAAGGTCCAGTACCTAACCACAAATATGTGATTACGAACCATGGCAGAATATTCTCCAGATCGTTCAAATGAGCCCTTCGTACACGCTCCACATCTGCATCATTGTATGACACTTTGGTTCCAGGTAAAAATGTAGTATCTTCTTCACTTAAAAATATCTGTAATTATCACAAATTAATTTTATTCTGTGTTTAGAGCTTAACATTATACAAATTTTAAAACAGAATATAATAACATCTATTTTTCTTCCGTAACTAAATTAAGGAATAAGCTCAAGAAAAATATATTTATACTACTTTTTAATATTATATAAGAGAGAATATATATTATATTTTTATATAAATTGTACTGTTTTATTTAGAATAATATAGTAACACAATTTATTGCAAACTTATTAAAAATTGTATGTTTATTAAATAAGAATATATATATCAAAAATAATTTGCAGAAGAGAGATTCCGGCATTTTACATATGTTTTATTGATTACCTTCTTTCTAAATCGCTGACGTGCAGTCAACGGCACTATGGCCAGCATTTTTAGGACCAATACGCTACCCCAAAAACCGAACACCTGAAGCAATTCTGAACTTATTTCAACCATTTCTTTTTTCGTTTAGACACGTCTTGAAAAGTATTGCTCTTCGAATGTAATATGGACGACTTTGGATCTGAACTCTGGATCACGTTTCGTACTAATCTAATAAAAGGCAGACTCCAGACTGAGACGCAATCTCATTCGCAACCAACACTACGCAGTACATTCAAGATGTGATACGTACTTTCTGCCTCCCGTTCCCACTATACGTACTTCGATGACCTTTATAACCTCTAAGTCTGTATGAGATAAAAAAAGATAATGAATAATGCGTATAACTATATATAATTTAAAAAAAAGGTAATTATTTGCATGAAAGAACATTTTGAAATAATCTTAGAAGGATAATGATGATGAATTGTTAAAAATCGAGATAGACAGAATGGAAATAATTTTTTTATCTTTCGCTCATTTATTTATTAGCAGAATTATCTCGAAATATTTCCTGATATTGCATGATCACATGCATCTATATGTTATATAATTCCAATTGTTTATGAGATTGATATTGTCATGTTGACAATATTACAATTGTTCATTGATCATTGATCACATTAATCCATAGGACAGCAATATGTGATTAATCAATATAATTGATTATTTGCGATATATAAAAATCTGTATAATAGGAGTCCATGGCCATAAGTTTTATTTTTAGATAAGCGAGATATTAAATAATTTTTCTGATAGCATAGAAACGCGCTATATTTCGGAATTGAAATATTAATCTATATTTCCAATGATTAAATTTTTTGTTTCAAATACAGCATTTTAAATGTATTCCATCTAATGAATTATTTAGTGTTTACGACACAGGATCTCTCATTAAAGACTTGTTATAAAACTGCAATGACTTGCAATAAAATTCTTACATGTGATTTTCAATATATTACGTTTAGCGTTTTATAATATACTACATTCGAAATGAAATAAATATATATCTTTAGGCTTCATCGAAAGACAAAAAAAAACTGTGCAATTAGAGAGGAAACTTACAAACGACGTGAGATAAATATAAGCGTTGCAAAAAAACAGATGAATTAAAATAAATCGACAATTATTCTTTGTACAAAGTTAAATTTCTAATCTTCGATAACAAGAAATAAGAGAATGTTTTTATATTCCTTCTCGAATGACACGTTAATCTTTCGTAAATATTTGGTTGGAGGTTAGAACTCGTGTCACGTATTCTTTTCGATCTATTAGTGCCGGTCTACAATAGTGATTTAAGCTCTAAGCCTTAAGAAATTGACTAATCACAGTCGAGTATTCTCCTCATACTTGATCGTGATTGGTCAATTTCTTAAGGCTTAGAGCTTAAATCACTATTGTAGACCGACACTTAACCTAATGGAAGATTTACACTATCTCGAATATTCAAGTCTGATGTTCAACAGAAAGTGTGAATTTTACTAGACATTATTGTCCCTAGAAAACGAACTCTCCTATTGGTTATCACATATCGTACATCGAATGCAATGATTCCTCCATAATTTTAATCCTAGGGCGTTTTCCAGCAAGAAAACACTAGTGGACATAATGTTACGCAGTTGGCTATCAAATAGAGAATTTTTGAAGTATCGAAAAATTTCTATGGCTCAATCATTGGCCGTGTTCCGATATTCACTGCCAGTACTGAAAATCTATAGTATATGTGACGTAAACTATAGATTTTCAGTGCTGGCAGTAAATATCGGAACACGGCCATTGTTGTCCAAAAGCAGCCACGAGTCGCGTTCATGTCGCATAATCTACCGCGTGAGTGGCTGGGTTTATTGATAATTCCAACTAATCATTACTTAGAACACTTTATATCCGTTGGAAACGCTCCATTCCTCTTCGTCATCTGCGAGGTGAATGTTCTAATATTATCGAAGAAGATTCTCGAAGCGACCACGTGCAAGGTAATGAAAGCTGCTGTGGTCGGCCAGTGGTAGAGTCACTCGAACCAATCCTCTCGAGTCGCCATTTTAAGTTAGTTTGAGAGTTGTTTAATAAATAAAATTAATACCATCTACTATTTTTTGAGTAAACAGATCATTATACAATTATTGTCAAGTACATTAAGAAAAAAAAAAAAATGGAATTTTGAATATGATACAAGTATCGATATTTATTTCATATCTTATTTGAACATTCTCGTGTTTGTCTAAAAATTGCACCGTTTTCTTTTTTTCCTATTTTCATTTGATTTTTTTCTTTGTTTTCACTGTATAAGCGATATGCGGATCGAATACGCATCGGACTCGCTTGAAAGATATTAGTGTCGCGCGGCTGTCAAAGTTGGCGTTTAAATCGAGCGACTCTAGCCGAAGCCGAGCCGAAGTGCGCGTGCGCAGATCGCTGACGCAGGGAGTACGTCAGCTGTTTTGTTAGGCTCTCGCTGAGGAGACGTGCGTGTGCGTCCGTCAGCGTTAGAGGAATGGTGTTGTATTGTTGACTTGGTGGGGCATCCTTCTCTCGCGCAACTTGCGTCGTTGTACGGTAACGGACGCGCTCCTTTGTTCGTCGTGTAACGCGCCCGTGAGAAAGACTTGCGTGAACGATTCTGCGTGCGACGAGAGAATCGCGAAACGCGCGCGCGTGTGTAATCGCGCGTTTACCCGTATTGTGTGCGTC
>NW_021848711.1:1336056-1338215 GCF_003651465.1 Formica exsecta
CGTGTATGTGTGCGCGCGCGTGTGTGTGTGTGTGTGTGTGTGTGTGTGCGGGGGCTCGTGCTCGCCTCCGTTACTACGGAGTCACGCTTATACAGGAGAGGTCTTGTCCGCGATATCCCGCGGGTGATCATCAGCAGGTGCTCGTTCGACGACTCCGTTCGACGCGACAGTAATCGGGACGTTCTCGCCCGCTTGGCGGGATATTAAGACCGCGCGTTCCGTGATATTCCGCGAGAGTCTCGAGCGGAGAACATGGCACAGCCGACGAGTAGCGCGTTACGGGCGCTCGCCCTCGAATACAAGAGTCTGCAGGAGGAGCCCGTCGAGGGCTTTCGCGTCAAGCTGGTTAACGAGGACAACATGTTCGAGTGGGAAGTCGCGATCTTCGGTCCGCCCGACACTCTTTACCAGGGAGGATATTTCAAGGTACGTATTGCCGTATTGTCGTTGCTGTTTACGCGAGATATATCTCCGTATTGATACCTTCCCTCGTGTATATATTTACACGACGATGGTAATCGATGGTGTCTAGATTTGCGCGACGTCGTTCTTGGTTATGTCGATGACCATCCGTCGCGATCGTTCCCGTTTCTCTTCCTCCGTAACGGATTATATATGTATATAAAAAGAGCTCGTCGATTTCAACAACGCATCGGGAATTATATCGGTCGGTATGCTTACTTTCCAAGAGACAGAGAGAGAGAGAGAGAACGACATTCTCTTTCTCTCTTTACCACGGAAAGCACGTAAACAAAGGAGCACGAGCTGGTGGCTTTTAAAAATGTTGCATGACGACTATTCCACTTTTTATAAAACACGTATATAACATAGATATGTGCTTTAACCTCGCGCGCAATGTAGCTCGATATTATTGAGCATCGTTTCGGTTTGCCAGAAAATTCATATGTGCAAGTTGGACTAATGACGCTATCCCTGATATACATTGCGACGTACGATCTTACGACTTATCGCTAAACGATATATCGCAAACTGAAAATACGTTACGAAAATTCTTATTCAAGATCGAAAAAGACAGCAGAGCGGAGAAAGTTTATAAATTAATTTTGATATAGTTTACAATTATATTTAATCAATAAGAAGGAATTTGAGTCATCCTGTGTAAATCAATAAAATAAATTGCATTGATAACTTTGTATCTTATCGAAAATCAAGTGCCTAGATTTCACGTACTTGTAAAAAAAGTCATTTAATTATCTATTTACAGAGGTTTGAAGTCTTCTTAAATATAGACTGCTACGAAATATAATATTATAGTTGAATAAATACGAATTTCTGTGTAATATATACATAATTATATATTATTAAGATAATGATGAGTTATCATCAATATCTGCGACAATAATGTCTCGATAATAAAACGAATACGAGTCTTTTATCATCGCCAAATATTTACACGCGTGACATTGCGGAAATTCGTGTTCGCCGCATATGGTCGACCGTCTTATTTGCCATCCTTGAGCTTTAATGTTTATCACGGAAGCTTTGCATTTCTCTGCCAAGAGAATCGTGACAATCGTACACGCGCGAGTCGTATTGAGACTACCTTGACCGGCAAAGTGACAATTGTTGGCAATAGACGTTTTTCCCATTTCCCTCGCTCTTGTCGAGAATTTTACCCGACCCTACATTAATAAATCTGACAGAATTGGAGATCTCAAATAATGAGGCAACAATCAGATAAATCGACTTTAGATTCGTAATATCGGGAAGTTGGTTTTAAAGTCGTGTTCGAAGATCGCATATCGCGAACGTAGCAGGTAAAAAAAAAAAAATTACGTAGAACGTGAGAAAAAAATTTGATGTAATTTTTCGTCTCTGACGTCATATGCCAATAGAGTTGCAGCAAGGAGAAGCGAGAGAGGCTTAAATGCCCGGCCAGGTTAAACGCCAGACAGTAGAATGAGTTTTCTGCCATTGCCGTTGCGGCTGTAAAGTTTTTTTTTTTTTTTTTTTTTTTTTTTTTTCCCCTTCTGGTGTCTCCTTTTTTTTTTTGCGCGCTTCATCACGCCGCGAATATTCTCGAACGTACTAATATCTCGAGATCGTCGCGGCATCCTTTTATAACGAAAAAAATGGCGATAACGCGCTCCGATTAACCGAACTGGATATTGGCTCTCGGACGCATCTCGTCACCGGAA
>NW_021848711.1:1338264-1355686 GCF_003651465.1 Formica exsecta
TTTTTTTTTTTTGCATGTCCCGTCGTCGTGTCCGCTTTCTAAACCACTCTCTGCCTCGTCGTGAACGCGAGTGAACGCCTATTCACGTAACGCAATGTATCTTCCCACAACGTAACCACTGGTAACGAGCGTCGCGCGTGTTTCTTGTAAAACCGCGTGTACACCGTATATACACGTAAAATTGCCTCTCTGCGTGGTTATATTTCGAAAGACTGCGTCCACCGTGGATTAATATGTTATATCCACACTTTATACCGTAATCGCGTTATCCCTTAACCGGTGAATGCTCGCTATGTGCTCAGGTAAACAATCGCTTTCATCTTACGCCACGTTTGAAGTATCTTCGTGAATGAATAACTTTACGTACTTGCGTATCATTGTCCAGAGAGTACGACGGATCTCTTTCTCTCTCTCTTACATATTTTCTTTTATTTATAGCTTCTCCCGTAAATTTGAGATGAATTTTTTCATTATAAAAATATTTTCATTTATTAAATATATAGCCTTCGAATTATAAAATAATCTTTCTCTTTTGTTGCATAAACCTTGGGGATGAATTATACTTGATAGAGATATGATAATGTTACGTAGCTAGAAACGTAATTGTGACGCAATCGAGGCTTATCAGAATCGGAGGAGAGCGTTGTATTGAGCGATGCGTGCCGATAATACAAATGCAACGCTAAATGAATTGTGCATGCGCGCAATTTGATCGGATTACGTCGCCTTCATTCATTTTTAACGGACATTGCCTGTTAAAGTGAAACGGAAAATTTCAAACGCGGAAACTGTTTTCGAACCTCTCATGACCCTATGTGTGTTCGAGTTATGTGTATATCTCGCAATACCACTTAAATATCAACATCTCATTCGCATTTTAATAGCATTATACGATATTGGCTCTTATATTCGTTCGATCGTAATGATGATCGCAATATGTTTTTACAAAGAGATCACGTTCTATTTATCAGAAAGCCCCTTGACCAGAATTTATGCACGGCTCGCGATAAAAGGCGAAGAGCGCAACGTGCGGCTTGCCAAGTTACATAAAATGCCATCGAGCGTTGTCTCGATTCTATTCCTGGGTGCAAGCAGGCCCTACCGATCGGCACGGCCAACCGACTTTCACCTAATCTCATTCCGTTTAAGACGAATATACGCCGATCCGTCTCGTCGTTGCACGAAATGTCGATCTGAAATCATTGAACGCGGAGACTTCGTCGTGTCATTTTCCACAAAGTCCGTCTCTCGATCGGACTTTATCCTTTCACTTCGCGAAGACATGGCGGGAGTCCCGCGAGTATCAAGAATTTTCGCGATTATACAATTGCTAAATCGATAGTCGATACAGAAATTATGGGAAGACGTGATTGCCAATGTATTCGGTCCTGTAATTTCGATAGAAAACATTTACTCATCGAATGAATCATAACTTAATAAATCGAAAATGTTGAAAATAATATAAAATTTTCGAAAAAATTGATTTTGAAAATTGGAAGATTAGTAATATATTTATGCTTTTTTAAATCGAACGATTTTTAACGATCTTGTATTATATGTTATCAAATTTATTTTCATAGTAGTTATTAAAATATCTATGAAAAAATTTTCATTATTGGAAAAATAAAAAATTTATTGTGAATTTTTTTATGTATACAACTATTTTTAGTAATACCTTGATATCTTAAATCGTTTTACTAAATGTGATGAACTTTTATCTTTATGTATCAATAATTATTGAGACGAACCTGATAATATATGATATGGTTATTAGAAACTATTCAAGCTTAAAGAATGTAAATACGTTATTAATTTTCCAAGTTTTAAAATCGATTTTAAACTTGAAAACGAAGCTTCGTATAAAAGAAATTTTGCTAAGAAAAAAGTTATTTTCGTCTTTTCCTTTATTCTCATAAATTGTGAGATAAAGTTATACGAAAAGAAATCTTCACAAATTACAGATTATACATAGATACAAATATGTAAGGTATAATATATAATTCTATCCGATAAAAATGAAACGAATAGAACGAAAAATATTTAAATTATCATAGTTATTGACGCATAAAAATATATAGACTTGATGGATAAATGAAACTGAGTCGATTTATTTTCATACTCTTTGATGTACTTCATAAACTTTCTCTATCGTCAGAAATAAATTATATTATATATTTTTTTATTGCCTCTTCCGTTATTCCTAAATTGAATCTCGTAAAATAACTTTCGAGCGAATGGCAGTCCCGTTTGTAAAAATGTTTGATCAAATCGATCAGGCGTGACTCGATTCGATAGTTTCAAAAGTCGCCATCTACCTCATGTTACACAACGTCGTGTTACGATGACCAGCGGTGCTTATTGTCGAAGTAGGTCGCGAAAATTTGTAGGTCACGCGGTGGAGTTGCGACGAAAGACGACGAAGTGATAGTTCCATACCGGAGCAATCTGTAAAAATCCTTAAAAATCGCGATCTCTCTCGCATAAAAAAGCGACTTTTATACGTGTACAATATACATACGAAACGTTGACATATGAAATCTCTATGCTGTAAAAATAGAAAGCCTGCATTATGGACAATTCTCGGAATATTTCTCCTGACAATGTCATGCAAGATCGCACGCTGATAGTCGTGATCGATATTGCGGTATCGCATCGGAAAACTCGACGCGTTTACATTATTTCACACTCCGTACAAGGCAACTTAAATATCGATGAATAAAATAAACGAATCATTTTTCATTTTTCATTGAGAAAAAAATCATAGCAAAAGTTATGTCAAATATTATTTATCGCATTACGAAAGATGAACAAAAAATAATCTTTTCAATGAACCGCCTCTATTTGAATGAGAAAAATCGAGAAAGATCGCCTGTGTGTAACAGAAATTTCAAAGCGACGACGTATCAGCTTGCAAATATACGTCGACCGTTCCGAGTAGAATTTTCGTGACACCGCGAGTTTGTAGTCACAGTAGAAAGTAGGTTAATTCTAGAACGCGGTTATCCCGGAGGACGAGGTGGATATTTGGGCCATGACCAGGTCGCGATCAATATAGCGTCCCGACGAAGCGAAGCCTGCATCGAACGCCAGATGCCCCTTTCGCGCTCCGGAATGGAAATCGATATCGTCGCGACTGCCTGGAGATTCTGAATTCGATCGAAATGCCAAATCTCATCGACGTCGCGCTCGCGTCCCAATCTTCTCTTTTACATCTCTCGCCTTGTTATATCGGCTACGTGCTAGACAGCCATGTTGCTCCACTTTCGCAGCATCGGAGAGAAGAGAGTCCTATGTCTTTATTCGTGGATTATACGGAGCGCTTCGCTTCTACCGCATTGATTCGATCGATTTATATATATATATATATATATATATATCAATGTAAACGTCTCTCGTTGGTGGGAAAGAGGAGAACAATGTTGATTGCAATATTTTTTTTAACTTTGCATTTTATCTTTGACTAAGAGTTTATTTGAAATTATACGAAGAGCGCATGAACGCTCTCTCGATGAAAAGGAACCAGTTTTTTAAAGACTCGTATAGGCAGGTATTAAAATCGGTATAATTTCAGCGGGTTCGAATTTCGAGACAGAAATCGTTTCCCACGTTGATTCGTGACAATGGCTGAACGTAGGGTACATTTTTTTTTTTTTTTCGCATGTGTCGTGGATATTGAACTCGGTACGAAATTATAACGGTTCCAATCCCCAGGATAAAGATGCGTAGAGACTATGCGTGGGTGTCCCGACGCCGGAGTCGGGAGCGAGAGTTATATCTCGAGTCGATGTATGATTGACCGTGTTCGATTTTCTTTATGTTTCAGGCACACATGAAGTTCCCGCCGGATTATCCGTACAGTCCACCGAGCATTCGTTTCATGACAAAAGTTTGGCACCCGAATGTATATGAGGTGAGTGAATATATACGGGAATTATCGATCCCCCGCATTCCTCCTCTCCCTCCCTCCCCTCCCCGTTTCGACCCTTTCCTCGCCCCGTGGTGTATACGTGCGTGTCTTTCCCGTCTCTCCCTTGCGTCCCTTTTCCGTTCATCCCGTCTCTCACCCCGCCTCTCATCGCATCGTATAACGACCGTCCCGCTCTGTGTCTGTGTCCGCCTCTCTTTATCTTCCACCCTCCGCCGCCATAGCTTTTACAACCATCAGCTTTTACATCGTCACTTTCAGCGCTTGTGAAACCATCCGGCTCGTCCAAACCCTCCTCCCGGTCGCCTCTCATCGAAACGCAACGGCGAACGGGAGGACGGGAGGGAGGGCTGGAGCGTAAAAAAAGAAAGTAAAAACAGTCGACTCGAAAAATTGCGCGTTGCGTAGTAGTTTCTCGTTCGAGGTTGCATTTATATTGATATATCATCGCCACCGTGTTCTCGGTACGTCCGGTCGCCATACTATATTTATTCGCGGACTCGCATCGTCACGCGCGATGTTCAACGTTCGTAAAATCCCTTCCTCTTCCCTCCCCCCCCCCCCCCTTGCGCGCGATTCCCGTTATTTCGCCACATCCGCCGACGTGTGAATTCGCGCGACGATTAGCGAGGAACGCGAGTCCGAAGCGCGACCGCTGATAATCCGCGAGTACTTCTTTCTCGAGGAAGTGGTCGTCGTGTTGTTCGCCACTTTGAAAGCATGACGATCGTTTGCTACACGCACAAGTACTACATCGCGGTCTTTAAATCTCGCCATTATTTATTCTCCTATTCTAGCTTGTTATCTGTAAAATGAAATATTAATTATATAAAATAGAAATATATATCCCGAAGTTTTATATTTATATGAGATTCTTATCGAAACCGGAACCGCTACTTTTGTGTCTCACGATTAAAGTATTAAAATTTCGCGAACGAAGGAAAGGAAAATTTCTCCTTCGAGAGATCGAGATAATCGTCGAATGAGAATGTGTATTTATTTCCGCGTTCTTCTCTTACGTGTTAACGATGGTACCATTTGCCTTTGCACAAAACTATCACATTCCCATATGCTTATCGACCTCGCTTGTTGTGTTTGTCGCATCTACTGCTCGCCGTTCGCCGTGTATGACCCTTCGGAGGCTAGCGAAGCGAAGTCAATGACCGTCGAAAGCCCGTGTGTGGACATCCGTGTCCACTCGCCCGTCGACGATAGGGATGGCAACGAGAACGTGTTATAAGTAACGAGGCAAACGCGAGCATCTTTTTTTATTTTTAAGTCTGGGCTGTCGAAGAGAAAATTAATTAGAGTTTACGGATAAATCATTCTCTCTCAGCATCTCCCTATTAGTTACATACGAAATAAAATAGATGACGTATATATCACGGGGAAACAAACACGAAGGCGTAATCAAATATTTGTAGATACGTACGTAATGTTTGTAGATCGGTAAAGAATATTTTAATCGTTAAATTGCAGAAAATAAATTTCTTGCTCTATTTTTATATTGCTCGAGTGTTTTTCACATGTGCTTCATGCGTGTTACATTAGTATCAATTTCCTCCTATCTCGACTCGAAAGCCCAAAACGGTTGACCTGTTTGCTAATCGATTGATAAGCCAAATAGCTTCTTGTTATACAACTGTAATTATTATACATTACAAATATCAACGTTAGGGTCTTATTTCCATTGTATATTCAAGACGCTAAGAACATCTGTATGTTTAATACAGATTTGTATTTCAGTATACATTTAGATACAAAATATCTAGTGAAATTTAGTACACTCTATATATCATTTCCGTTCTTTATACATTAAACGTGATTATAAAGCCGTATTAACTGCGGAGTGTAAATACAGCGATTCAACGGGACAGACTGTAGAAGAGTAACTCTCTCTTAATTACACAAAGAAAATTAATTACGCGACTCATATCCGCTTTTCCTCCACCGCGTAAAATTTTATTTCGGTGATAATCTATTACACATTGCGCAAATTCTCGAAGAAACAGCATCTGCTCCAATATATAAAGGTGTTTCGCAATCGAAGCAGATCGTTGTAGAAAGGTTACCCGGTATATACAGTGTGTACGGTGCTTTAACACGTGTACGATTCGCTCTTCTCGCAGACCAACTTTCCCCGTCGTGAAATTCATATTATTTATACGTATGTACGTGAGTATTGCCGCATTATGCGAATCTTCCTCGGTCTACGCGTAAACAATCGTCAGCAATGTACAGTATAGATATAGTATAGTATAAACTATCGTACGCAGTAGACAAAGAATAAAAAATACAAAGGCATTGTCTAATTTGGCTTCGTATACGCAAAGTGATTTTGACATCAAACCATTATATATATATAAACAGCGATTTAAAATTATAATTATAAATATAAATAAAGATAGAAAATTACAAATATAAATAAAATATAGAAAATCATAAATATATATAAAGTCAATTTTATCTTTTTTAAAACTTTTACATCTTTCTACGCGAAAGAAGAAGATAGTATCAAAATACAAATTCGGGAATAGATATGTACTTTCTGTCTCTCTCTAGATGGATCCGAAGCTCTACCGATTGTAATAAGCGCGATCTTATGTACGTAGCCGCTTTTACATACAAATGCATGCGCGAACACAGCGATGCCTATCTCGTTGTCGGTCGTGTCAAGTGCCGGGCATTTACTCGAGGAGCTCGCCTTCGCCTTCGCGGTTTATTACGAAGTGTTCGGAGCTCCGAGCCACGGTGAAACCACGACGCACCTTGTCCTACTTGCCGAACGTCTTCGCGCAGGAGAGATAGAGTCGATCTTATGAGGAAACGTGCGCGACGAGACCTCGCAATTTTTTCTTTTTTTTACGACATTTACAGTCACGTTTTTTTTTTCATGTATTGATTTTTTTTTTTATGTAAGATGTCGCGCGTTAACGTATACGCATAATCTCAGCTTCAGAGATCATCTCGGAAGTTTCTCGTCTCCAAGTATGGCGTAGAGCGCATGAATCGCGATGTCCTCGATGATTTCTCTGTAATCACGACCGAAAAGGTACCATGCCCTTCGAGTGATGATGCCTTCTCAGAGGCAACGAACACGGAAGAAGTACCGAGGTCACCGTGCTTTGCACGATGTGGCTCTCCTTAATTTCTCTCTATCTTCTAAAAAAATCATAATATATTTAATATATTTAAATAGAAAATAGGATTATACATAAATATCCTTTCAAGATGATGCGCGCGAGCCTCCTATTGTACTCTTAAGTTTTAAATAGTTGTTTAGTATATATAAATTCGGCAAGAGCGAGAGTAAACAAGCGAACGTACAATGCGATGAGCGAAACTTCTGAAAATAACATGCGTGAATTTCGTTTCGTCGCATAACAAGACAAAGCGTCTGATACATTATTAGTCGCGAAAATGAAGAAAGGTGGGCAGTAAAAATGTTAAGAAAATCGATACAGGTCTGAGAGTCTTTCTTTCTCTGTACAGAACGGTGATCTGTGCATATCAATCCTGCATCCACCCGTAGATGATCCACAAAGCGGCGAGCTGCCTTGCGAGAGGTGGAATCCGACGCAAAATGTCAGGTAAAACAAAAAGAAAATAAAAATTGTCTTTGTAAGAGCTATAATCTTCGAGACTCTTAGGATAATTAATTGATTTTTGTGTCAGAACTATCCTGCTCTCGGTGATCTCGTTGTTGAACGAACCCAACACATATAGTCCTGCCAACGTGGACGCATCCGTCATGTATAGACGTTGGCGTGATTCCAAAGGGAGAGACAAAGAATATGAAAATATCATAAGGTAAGATCTCGTCAATAATGCTGTCGCGTGACGTCACGCGGTCGCATAGAACTTTGTGCGCGTTTTCGTTGGAATTATATCGCCAAATTGGATTCATAATAGCGTGCTAAAAGTTATATTATATGTGATAGATAGCTGCGAAAACGGGCGCGAGATTATTAGCAACATAATGTACACATTTAAATACTGGAATAGTCACATAAATCTATCTAGGAAAATTATTATTATTTACCTCTAACTATAATCAAAATAAGAACGATTGTTTAAAAACGATGATATAATTTTAATATAATTTGCATTGTAAACAATATGCATTGAGTCTTACGTTTTTTCCTGTCATTAAATTATACATAAATTATGCATTCAATCATACATAAATATGCATAATTGAAGTTGTATCATTAAAAAAATACATATGTGTACACTCAATCTCATATAAAATATAAGAATATATATCAGCGGCAGTGCGCTTGATAAGGCAGTATCTGGTTAAATCTTAAATCTAGGATAACTTAACAACGTGAGATCTTGTTTTTAATTATATATATTATAATTGTTGAAATTTGGGAACTTTTTTCCAATTTAACGGAATATAATACCTATAAGTTCACTCTATATTTTTTATAATTTTTTTTTCGCTCATTAAGAATATCTGTTGCGAGCATAGGCCGTAATGGGCTAGGTAGTATTTTGTCAATATATATTTCATGCATGTGTTTTCTATTTATATAGGAAACAAGCCCAAGCTGCCAAAATGGAAGCCGAAAAGGAAGGTATCGTCGTGCCCGTAACTCTGGAAGATTACTGCATAAAGACTCGAGCGAGGCCAGCCGAACAACAGCTAGACATGACAGATTTCTACGATGACGAATATGAGCTAGATGACGATGAGGACGAGCAGCTAAGCGCGACCGATTATGAGGACGGCGACGATAGTGGCAACGGAGAATCGTGATCCATTTCTTAAATAATATTAATACAACAAAAAAACCGAACCGCTAATTATTATATATATATATATATCAGTTCTGTATAGATTAATAAATTAACGAGCTTCTAAACCGGATGATCTCTCGCTCTATTTCTCTTTTCAGGACGCGCTACAAAAATTCAAGTAAGCATTCTCTTGGCATAAGAGAATCAAACACTCCAAAAACGATTTAAGTAAAAAATTATATATGTCTCTCTTTAAACCATCGTCAATTATTATATGTTTCTTTGAAACAAGTCGACTTTGTTACAGTTTATCATAATCATAAGTTTTTGTTTGTGTACAAAAAACAGAAAAGTGAGGTAGTCACATAAGTCTATGTACTATATGCTTTCACATTTTTTAAGTTTTATTATACAGAGTAATATGGGCTGTCTGTTTGTCGATGGTTTGTGAAAGACAATATTTCTTAATCCTCGTACTGCCAAAATATTTATCAGACTTATAGCACATTCGATCACTTATATGATAAGTTTTTATTTATGTTTTTATTATGATATGTTTAAAAAATTCAAATTATTTGCTTTGTACATATATGTATAATTATGCATACAGTATACGTATTATACATTATAAATGTCATAAACGGCCCCCTTCCTTCCTTGAAGAAGGGAAAGACGTGAAAATGAAAAAATGAATAGAATAATCACAGGTAAAAAATAGCCCTATTTTCGCTGAGCGAGGATTAAGAGAAAAATTAGAGTGTTACTAATTGTTGTACGAAATTAGAGAATCCCGTGTTTACAAGCTCTTTAACTTAAGCAATATGTGCTACAGTATGGATATAAGTACTATGAATATATAGGAGCACTTTGCTTGTTGTGTTGTGGCTGGCACTTGAATCTTTCAAATAGAAAATGGGCCAATTGATTTACCTTGCAATGAAAAACATTCGATAATAAAAATGATCATATGTAAGTACTATAAGTACACATTCGACTTTATATTGGGAATCTAGTTTCACGCCATGTTCAAAGTTGTAAATGGTGCATCAATTGATCCTAATCGTAATGCTTGTATCTAAAATTTGCGTTTTTTTTTGGGATAATTATTTATGTTATAACACAAACTTGTCGAGAGAGAAGAATCCAATATAGGAATAAGAAAAAAAAATAAGCTGCCGAAGAAGAGACCTGTTAAAAGTTATTAATAATAAATTTCGCTTCTCTCTCATATTCTCTAGGAGATCTACATTATTAATATTATTGATATTATTATAATTATTTGTATATGAACGTACATACATATATCAAGCGACGATGTAATCGATTCGATATTTTTGCCTTACAGATTTGGCTGCAATTACAAAGCGAAATTAACAACAATTATATTAATTATCTTTTCGTGAGTTGTTGAATGACAAACCTAACCGCAATGTTAAGAACGGATAACTCTCTTTTATTAAAAATATTTTAATTTTAATTGTGAACAACACTTTAAGTGTCTTGAGAAACATAACTTCTGATAGAACTTATACGCGCATAATGTTACAGCCACAAAGTTACTTTAGCTCATGATTTTTTCTATAGGTTCTCTTGTTATTAAATATGATTTTTTTCACAAAATAAAGCTTTCCAAATGAACTGGGTTAAACATAAGCTTATCACTTAAGTAAGAAAGATATATCGGATACAGCTAATCGACTCTGTGGTAGTGTATCTGTGCTCGTATGACTGATATTGTAAATAGTATATGAAACTCAATTTTAAAGACACAAAATATATAAGTGGTACTCTTTTACTTATTTCTTTATTAGCGATTTATTTCATTGAAAGTCCAAGAGGTGGGATGTTGAAAGTGTTTAAACGATAAAATAAAGACAAAAGGATATTTAAATTTCATTATAGCGTCTAAAACATATACTCTGCGCTTGTAGTAATATTGTAGCTAATATATAAACATTCTCCCTAGTTCCTTCAATATATATTGTAATATCTTTTCTTATTTTGTTTTTTCTAACTATTTAATAATTAGAAATACGTAAAAATTCTGAATATTGACATAATTTTATATATTAGACAGCACTTTTTTCTCCTTTTTTTTTGTACATACATACAAACGGAAAGATTTCTTCGCACAATTATTAATGAAATTAACGTTATACTACTGCACACGCTTTGGCAATATATTAGTGAATGTAAGTAGGTAGGTAGATAATGTGTCAGGTAATATTAATCGTTTACAATTAATTATGACCTTTTTCACATGATGATAGGCTAATGCGAGAAATATATGTAAATACATTTTATTATGGCAAAATACTGGGTTTGTGTATCTTCTTAACTGACATATATTCTTTTCTATACAACGGTAAATGATGACCTGGTGTATATAAAAATATGGTTTATTTTTCACACAGCTTACATACACAGCAATTGCACAGGACATTGAGATTATAAATATAATATTTCCGCATCAACCTTTGGAATCCACAAATAATTATAAAACACTAATAATTATATATACCGACCACACTCTATAATTGAAAACTGTGGAGGTAGTTGTGGGTGTAAAGGTTTTTATAACTAGTATATAAAGGAGTATTTCCATTTTTCGTTCCGCGCATACACGACAGAAGGCACAATATCGAAATTTAAAAAAAAAAACGAAAAGAAAACTTTTGTTCTCTGATTGCTAAGTTTGTAAATTTTTCATCACTTGGAAATGCGATGATGTACTATAAACGCATTGTCATTTACTTGAACCCTGTGCATCTGATATGCCGTTTTCGAATGGAAAATGTTAATAAATACAAGAAAACATGAAAAAAGAAATAAAATTAAAAACAAATAGCGTAATGTTACCGACAATAGGTTGGTGGGATATTTTTCATAAGCTTTATCTCTTGTATATCTTATATCTCTAATATTATATTAATTATTTAATAACTTAATTCGAGCGATATTAAATCGAGATTATTGTCATGTGTGATTAAGGACGGTTGCTTAACTTCGATTAGCCGAGCACTGCGAGCAATAGTATCCGTTTTCCGGCGATCCAAAGAATTGGCAGTGTTCGCTGCGGCACTCCTGTACAGTGCCCTACATATAAATAGTACAATCTTACTCAAGAAATTTTATTTCTTTTAAGAGTTGTTTGACATACCTTTAAATTGTTACTACTGTTCCAAATCTCTGGCCCCATATTATTTGACGAAGATTGGTCATTATAAAATGTGGATCTATGGAAAAAATATTGATTTATGGATCGGAATCTCTTGATGTACGATTAAGCGATTTACATTTTGCCATATTACCTCGAAAGATAAAGCGTGTGATCTTTATTTGTGTTAGTGGGTAACAGTTTGCTAACACTCGCATGACTACCGCGATCGCTGGCAGCGTAAAATTTAGATTTTCCAGCACCATAATTCAATTCGCTACCTGTATCGTCTACCTGATGATCCTGCAAATATCTATACAAAACATAAAGCAAATCTATATAATCTTTCTTCAATACAACAAAATCGCATAATTCGTCACAATACCTTGCATGAGCACATTGTAGATAATTCTGAAGCATTTGATCCACGAACTGATGACGTCTACTTTTTATCCTCACACACAACAAACCTTCTGTGGAAATTCCGCCGCTCGAAGAAGGCGGGCTTTTTGGCCTCTTATTAGTCATAGACCATATTTTTTTACTGACAGATTTACCAATAGAACCGAATTGTTTCGCGACCTCTAACAGTTGCTTTGCTGTCTTCGACAAAGGACCATCTGTATCGGAAAGCCTGTCAATATCTTCGGATGTAAAACTTTGATACTCGCAGTCCAAATACTGTCGCAACAAGATCTCCATCTGTGTGCAATAAAATATAAAGAAGACTCTATTATTTTACTAATAATAGAAATTATTTTGCCAACAGTCTATTAATAAATATACAAGATGATTAACGTACAGTATCCTGTGTACAAGTTAACAACTCTCGTGAACCTTCTACCCAATCCCAGTCAGGACCAGGATCTACAGCGAATAAGACTGGCAATAATTTTCCTGTGTCTGGATCCACTAGTGGTATACTGACACCTTCGCCGCATGCGGTGCCATAATCATTGCATCTGTCTACAGTCACAAGTGGGGAAAAATGAGCAGAATGATATGCTAGAAATAAAGGAGTTCTATGACAATCCGAAGGTGGTACTTCCAAAGGCAAATACACTCCACCAAACGGAATTGGTGCTAAGGCTACTCCATCAGCATCCTTCAGCATAGTTTCCGCAATGACTATTATAGGCCTTCTTAAAGCATGGGCCAAGGTTAAAACGTGTATCTAAAACGAAAGTAAATTGTAGAGTTCCTAAAATAAAGCCATCCTTATTGGACGAGGAGATGGGAGGATGTTGTGGTACCTCTTCGAGACTCTGATAAGAGGCAGCGGTTTGGTTTCTGATTGTAGGAGAGGCCATATCCACTATACTTTGCCATTCTGATAGCCATTCCGCTTCCGTATACGATAATCCAGCAGCTGCATTTAGGCCTGTTTGCCACCATTTCCATCGCCTAAAAAATATGTGTATATATACATATATATATATTCATACTTTATTTCAATTATCTTTAAGATTAACATCTTTCATTTTATACCTAAAAAGAGCATGTCTATATTCTCCTTTGGTCAAAGTATTATGCAATGCTTCTCTTAAGGTAAGTAATCTATCATGAAAACCCCACATCCCCAATGACGCAGCATGAAGTAGACAGTTGCCATCTCCTGATGTTGCCAATGGCCAAAGGATTCTGGTGCTTCCACTTTTGTACCACCAATTTAAACGACCTGCAGCTTCCAAGGAACTGAGACATCCGTTCTCTAAAAGATCCTTCTCCAAAAATTTGCGAAATGAATCTAAATGTGAAATGTCAATTTCATGTTAACCAGGGAACTTAATATTTGCACAGCATTCACACTAAAGCACAGAAAAATACCTGGATATACAGATAAGTCTGGCAATGAAAATGTGTATTCTGGTGTATCAAGAGCCCCTAAAGCTGCCAATTGCGAGCGAGCATAAGACACAATTGCGGCATTTTCAGTTGCACGGGAGATACCTCTAGTTAATTTCTTTGTAGTACTCCCGGTGCTATCAAGGCCATTATCAAGAGTATTCTCACTCTCCAAGCCATCATACATGGATAAACCAACACTCATAACACGGATGTATTCTGTCAATGAATGATAAAAATATTCTGTATTGTGAAAGATGAGCCATCAGTTAGCGTTGGAAAGATATCAAAAGCTCAATCTATCTATTATACAGATAGATGATTAATTCAAAATTAATTCAATTAATATTACTGCAAATTATTATTATAATATTAGTTTTATAACAAATTGATTAAAATTAATTAGACAATTAGGTAATCTGTATTAGTTTTTTAAATCATTCTTTGAACATTTTATTGAAAAATATATATTTAATAAATTTTGAATGTGCATCTCTAAATAACGCACTGAATTTCCATTTTTTTTTTTTTAAGAACAAAAGAAATTAAAACGTATTCGGACTAGTCTATTAAATTTTGACATTTCTGTTATCTGTATAACACCCGATTAAACATTGATCCAGATAAAAATCAGTTCTCTTTGCAGCGTTTACTCTTAAAATCGGTAATAAAGCAACAGTTTTCTATATAGCTATGTATTTGAAGCTGTATAAACAAACGATGCAGCCACAAGACGGAGCGACGACGAAACGCACATTCAACAAGGTCACAAGAGATTCGTAACCGGCCACGATTACGCGCGAATGTCACACAGCCGAGTAATCACGTGCCACTATACATATCATATACATATATACATAATATATATATATATATACATATATATATACATATATATATATATATATAAGTGTACGCACATCACACATGCAACTTACAGAAATAGGACAAGGTTTCGCAGCGGTACTTTTGACGAAAAACGTCACGCATGAAATCGATCGCGACGCAAACCAGGTGTATACCTTCTCAAAGGCGAAAAAAAATCTCTCTTTCGATCGTCGCCTACGTGGATATATCTGCATAGTTCAGATACCAGATACCAGAGACGAAACGAAAGAGAGGGAGAGGGAGAGAGAGAGAGAGAGAGAGATAGACAGAAAAAAAGAATGGATACAAGAGATGCGAACCTTGGGTCGTTATTTAATTAGCTCGCGAACACGACACAATAGCTCGGCTGCGGATTTTTCGGCCGATGTCCCAGTCGATGTCACGATGTGTATCCTTCTCATATTTCGCTCAGGCGATCCGCCTGAAATCCGCCGATGACGGATCGTGCGCGCGAGGGGAGATGAGCGCGGATCAATTTGATCGGAACGATTATAAACACGACGACATAACCTAAAGCCTAGAGCCCGTGGTCTCGGAATAACAGAGAGAAGCATGAGATGAGAGGGGCAACATCATTTTTCGTACGAAGCTTTTTCTAGTTGGTACAGTAGCGCCATCTAGATCCATTTTGACGCAAAATGGATCTAGTTGACGCTATTGTATCAGCTAAAAAAAACATCATACTAAATACGGTGACGAGAGTGGCTTGCATTCTCATTAGATGACGCCACATAAATGATTCGTATTTATTTATCGTCAAAACAGAAAGAAATAATTCAAACTCTCAATATTATATGCATATTCATGATTTTATGATTATATATAATTATTGTGTATTTAATTAGATGAGAAGTGTGTGCTTAATTAATAATTTTATTAATGCATTATTTGTATATTTTTTTCTCACACACATATAATTATTAAAATTTAAAATTATTTTATAATTTAATTTTCAATTATATAATTTGTGTGTCGGGTGAGATTAATTTATATCTATCGCGTGATAATTATTTGTATAAATATCGTGAAGATAATATAAACTTGAAAATTAAGATAAATATATGGTTTTCCTAAAAAAGTTTTGAGACGAATATATTGAGTAAGATGACCATTTCATGCTGTGTTATCAAAGAGAAGCCTAAAAGGGGTCACGCCGCCGTTTTTCATAAGACACTTTTTCTAGCTGGTAGAGTAACGTCAACTAGATCCATTTTAGAGCCGGCACATGGCCAGATTCACTTTTTGGTGCTACGGTAAAACAACCGGTTGGTGCATGTGCGTGCTAGATCCATAATTGTGGATCAAAATTGCAGAGAAATATTATGGATTTATTAATGTTTTATTATATAGCTGTGCATGATGTTTTGCCATTATATATTACGGACAGCGATAATAAGTTATTATTGAAGTATTTTTATGTATATACGCATGTGACATAAAATAAAAATTTTTTAAAATAAATTTTCTTAATAATTTTTTTCCTAGTTTTTAAGTATATAACATGTAGAAGATAGTTACAATAAATTGCTTTTACTTTTTTCTTATTCTTGAAACAAAATTATCAAGCATTTTAAGCAACTTATACATATAAAAACTTCGCTTAACATTATTTTCGCTTGAAGAACAAGATTCTTTGCCCTCATTTGTCCACCAAATGCTTCGGAGCAAAAATAGTGTCTAACGAGAGCATTTATTGAATATTATAAAAACCTTTATAAAATTTTTATATTTCTGAACGTAATTTTATTTGATTAATAAGATTTTTTAAAATAAAATGACATAAAAAAATGCGATATTATTCGGATAAATTTCAATTCGATATAAATTTAAAAATTAGATGAAATATTTTTTTCCTTATCTAAGTAAAAATTATCCAAACTATATATCATGTTTTTGTCATTTTAATTAAAAATATCATAAATCCATTAAAATTATTTACAAAAAATTATTTTCTGAAATAAAACATTTATGTTTTAGTTTTGTAAATTATTGTAAATTATTATTTGGCCGCGATTTCTCTCTCTCTCTCTCTCTCTCTCTCTCTCTCTCTCTCTCCCTCCCTCTCTCTCTCTTTCTCTCTTTATAAGCAAGTCAAATCGCAAGTCCAAATAATTAACATAACGATAAGCTCTGTGATATATTAATCGTTTATTAAATAATTCATCTATATCTATAATTTAAAATACTTGATAATTTAATATTCCGCTTGTATGTACGTCATAGTACGCAAAATATTTTCGGCGGCGAATTATCAATAACATGGTATTCGGTCTTGGCGATGTAAACATTGGCGCGCGTAAACATTGTTTATGTATCACGGCCTTGTTATCATTTATACAAAGACACTTGAATAGAACTGTAGTGGGGCGAGACGTTCAAATTCCTTTCTTACGTGTTATCATTCGCGCGGCGATACTCGAGCAATAAAGTAGCAGCGCGTCGTCGGTGCCGTCATCGTGCCGCGGACGGCTTTCGCGTCTTTCGCGTCGCGTGTCAACACAGCATTGCCACGAGTCGCACAATGGCTCATATGTGGCACGCCCATTTGTGCGTTGAACGCACATTAGTGCGTCGTCGTTGCCGTCATCGTGCCGTACGAGCAACGATGCGTCGCGTTGTCGCGATATCGCGTTTTCGCGTCGTCGCGTCTTCGCGTTGGATTTCTATCTCGTTTTCATGATTGTTATCGAGAATCATACTTTGTTGCCGGCTAAATGGGATGTCTCTCAGCATTGCAATCATTAATATATTAATACCTATTAATATAATTAATTTTATATTAATATCAGTTAATATTAATACTATATTAATATTATATATTATATAAATATTTATGTATTAATAAATTTAATATATTAATG
>NW_021848711.1:1356108-1357217 GCF_003651465.1 Formica exsecta
TAAAATATAAATGATTTATTAATTTTATTTTAATATAAATTATATATTATTATAAATAATATTATATTATTATATAAAAATGCAATCAATTAATTTTGATATTATTATAAGAAATCAGTCAATTAATTTTAATTGATAATTTGGCATTATATAAATTAATAGTTATATCAAAACGATGCATGACAAACGGTCGTAATGTCTTACGACCATAAAAGAGCGTAAAATTACGCTCATGCACCGGCGATAATGATTAGCCGGCAATGGAAAGAATTTCTTTCCTTCATTGCCCTCTGATAGAGGTTGAAACTACATCTCTGGCTAGATGTAGCCAGAATAAATATGGCCAGGATCACCGAAAGGTAGGTCAAACTGGTCCAACGGAAGCAACATACGGTACATTCTATTAGGGCACGCGAGTAGGACGCGCAAATAGGATACGCGAATAGGACACGCGAGTAGGGCACGCGGTTAAGACAAATTTCTCCCCCAAATTTTGATAACCGCAAATTCCCGCTGGCTTAGCTAGCAAAGTAGGGGTGAGGACTATTAGGACCAATTAAAATTAAAAATTATTATATTTTCTATGTAACTGCCTTCGACATTGCAGAAGCGCGAGTATTCCAATTTTTATTTCAAATTTCATGATTTGATTTTGATTTGATTGCTATTTACGAATTTCGTATCGGAATTAAATATTCGTCAAATAAATTAATAAACTACATCGCGAAAACACCGCGTTCTTTCCATGTTCTTGGACGCGATCGCTGTCAAATATCGGCAAATTAATGTATTTAAATGCTACAAAAAAAGATTAATTATAACTTAGAATTAAGTATGCTTCATATTATTTTGATTTATTTTATATGTTGCCAAGTATTTAAATTAAATTTTTTAAATTTTGCTGTTATCGGGTTCGATTCGTCTCGAACAGTTGGTACCCAAGAATTATTCGTATTCGCACATTTAATACAAGCTACGATAAAGGTGCATGTATTTCATTATCTACAAATATAGTCGTTTGTAACCACATTTTCATAAAAATTGCTATATCCATTCATTTTTCAATAAAGAGATATATTTCTTAATAATGGAAGAACACATTTTCTCGC
>NW_021848711.1:1357753-1358485 GCF_003651465.1 Formica exsecta
GGTCAAATTGTTGGGCCAGTTATCCTCCATTGAACGCGGCGATAACGCGCAGTTTTTTTTATAACGGTATTTTAAGACATATAGTTTTATCCTGTTTAGTCAACCTTCCATGAAACGGTACATATATCTTATTCTCAATCGCGAAATTTAATTTAATTTAATAAAATCACGCATTTGAAAATAAATCGGGCATTAGATTTTATATTCAAATTGTATACAAATGTCCTATATTACAGACGCGATTATAAAAAGCTCTCCAAATGTCCATTGAAACATTTTCGTTTAAGTATGTAGTAATTATATTGTTTTTCCGATTGCATATATAATGGAATCGCGAATATTACGGCTATCATCGATTTATTTATTCGTCACGTTTTTTTTCGCAAATTTTAAATCGCGGTTTATTTTGTGATTTAATCGTTGATTTACATCGAAGCTTCGTCTATCTTTTCTCGGATATTTTCTTTGCAACTCTACGCAAAATGCGCCAGTATAATCAAAGTACTTTTTTCTTTTTAATTAAAAAACGATTGATAACCTTATTAACAATTCTTTTGGTCAGAAATTTGCATTATATAAAACTTAATAAGCTTTGCATGTTGATCATTAATCATAAATATCGCATTAATCGTTGCTTATCAGCTATATCTGATCTAAAAATTTCTAGTGAATTCTGCATTATATGAATATTTCGAACATTTTCGTGTAATAAATTATTTTGTATTACATTTT
>NW_021848711.1:1377160-1391692 GCF_003651465.1 Formica exsecta
TTATTTTGTATTAAATTTTGTATAATAAAATAATACCTAACCTGAGAAATGAAAAAGAGGAAAAAGCCTATCCTCACATATTTTTCCTCCTCGATGGTATCTCCACCTTAACGAAGGCATTTGCCGGGTGAGGAGGTTTGAGTACTCTGATGAACCTAAGAGCTATGCCGGCGGTAACATATAACGTTTTCGAGTGAAGCAAGTTTGATCGTTCTGGATTAATGATGTCATATATTCCGTCTTGATTATTAGGAGTACTTAGATTATTAGATTAATCAATTAAATACTTCAAGTAAGGGTTTGAGTGATTAATCAGAGCAAAGAATTTTGTGCTTTAAAGCCAAAATAGCAACAAAAAGGGGAGATGTATTTTAAATTATGTATATTAATCAGATTCTCTCAAAACCTGTTTTTTTTTCAAACATATATTCATGGTAAATTGGGTTTAATCGCTCTCAAAACTTGCTTCATTCAAAAACGCTAATAAGTTACCGGTAGAGTCACCCATGCCGGACAGGTCGAAGGGGAAGAGTCAGACTAAGAGAGATACTGATTGTGAGTGCTTTCCATTTAGTGACTCAAGTCGACACAAGCATCATTCTATCTTTGTTGTTTACTGGTATTGAAAGAAGATAGAATGATACTTGTGTCGACTTGAGTCACTAAATGGAAAGCACTCACAATCAGTATCTCTCTTAGTCTGACTCTTCCCCTTCGACCTGTCCGGCATGGGTGACTCTACCGGTAACTTATTAGCGTTTTTGAATGAAGCAAGTTTTGAGAGCGATTAAACCCAATTTACCATGAATTTCTCCGCATTTTTTATCTACAATGTATTTAGCACGGACATGCACCAATCGATCGTTTTACCATGGCATCAAAGAGTGTCTGGCCATTTAGTTCCGCCTACTCTAAAATGGATCTAGTTAGCGCCACTGTACCAGTTAAGACTCTCAGGCTTCTCTCTGCTTAATGTCATTCTTTCTCTAAATTTCCGTTGGTACTCCTGTTACGATTACTCTGATAAAATGCGCCAATTCGAAATTTGAATATATGTAGATAATGCATCTTTCTCAAGCTTCTTACACGTATATTGCCATGTATGCCTTTAAATCTTTGTAAAGAGAATATCGAAAATAAAACGCCGTTAATCATAGCAACTGATTAGAAGGCGCGTTTACGTCTCGTCGCGATTTTTCAATCGTTTGTTAAAGTTTTTTACGAAATTTTCAACCCTGTGCGCGTCCACTCGGCCGCCATGACAGTTTCGGCATCGCATCGGTTCGCGCACGGAGCTCGATAGCTCCGCGAAAAATTGCGAATTTTATCTATTACAAGCGCATAACGAGCGCGAGTTTGTGCCGGGAGTGCCGATTAAAGTAACGGGCGATCGCGAGAACGTATCAAGCGTCGCGGATCTTTGCTATAAATGGCGTTTCCTTGATCACGATCCGCGATGTCTACCGTGTTTTAAAATCGGCATTGTATCAAATGTACAGTGAGTACAGATTTCGATACCTTAGACACGCGAAAATGATCTCTATGTCTGTTCGCGAGATTCGATAGTGCGGACAAGTGCGTGTATAGAGAGTTTCATTAGCGTGTTGTAAATTGAAATCGTCAATAAAATGATAATTGAATCGAAAATAATATCGAGTGAAACACGGTTGCATAGGCTGTGTCCGTACGTGACGACCTTCGTGTGACCGCCAAACGATCGTCACTCGTCTCGCTCCCTCAGTATGCACGTACAGTATCGAATAGTCTATCGAACGTGTAAAGTGATAATATTCGGCTATTTATTATGTGCGTGCGAAGAGCATCTTATCCCGCGTTTGCGTCTCGCGACGTGAATCCACGTTTCTTCGAAAACGAAGCGCACGGATCAAGTTTCAAAGCTCGTCCGATAAAGTGCGCATTTCCAATCTTCGTCGCTGATAAGAGGCAGTCTGCAGCGGATTTGCAACAGGTACAGTAAACTGAAATATTCTGGTTGACTAGCAAATAATTCATTTATTATTTTAATGTTTATTTGATCTCATGATAGCACACATACAGAGAGAATTGCAATTAAGATATTTTATATATATGTAAAATATATTTAATAAATGAAACATATATTTAATGATTTCTATAAATAGTAAAATATTTATCAAATATTTATTAAAATAATTATTAAGTATTTATCGAAATATAATTAAATAATGTAAGATTCCAAAATTGAATTTAGATAACCGGGCAGGAAGAATATTATGTATGTGGACTTGAGTGGCTCATTGCTCAGCGACGTATTTATTGACTAGCGTGAAGGTTCATGGATCGAGTCTTGGTGGAGCTCTAAATATTTTTCTCTGCTATCGATTTACAACTTACGACTTCAGATAGCGAATTTATGATTCAAAACCACCCATGTGCAGCATACGATCGGGGGGGCTTTTTTCATCAAGTATGAGATTATCGTTACAGCTGCTACATTCAACGCTATTGCTCTCCTCACCAAGTCATATGTAATCTTCTGAGAGTCACAATTAGTCCGCATGTCGTTTGAAAAAATAGAAGAGCGTGTTTATCGCGACATTAAGGCGGTTTGAGTGGACTCCAAGCAACAAACCGATGTAACAAAGGATGTGCGGATATTAATTGCTTTCGCCACCGTCCACATGACTTACTTTAATGTCGCGATGAATATGTTCTCCTATTTTTTTTTTTTCAATTTGCAACGCCAATTCTCTCATCGGTGCCGTCGAGCCCTAAATGTTCTTTTCTGCTATCGGTTTATATCTTACAATAATTATTTACATTATTTGTTACATAATAGTCGTGTGTTTTAATTATAACGGGCAATAATTAAATAATATAATAATAAAAACGCGCGTATATAAAATGCTCAATAAGTAAAAATTATTACAATATATGATAATTTTTTTTCAGATAGCTGCGGGCATATTTAATTAGGCTACACATTTGGTGAGAATGAATTTTATTATTATTTTTGCATCTTACACACAATACTGATATCATCTGCTGTTATTTCATTTGCCAAATAAATATATGATATAATAATTAAAAATATGCTATAATAATAAAACTGCGCTTTGACAACCATACTTTCGTTTGCGATTTGCATTTCTGCGAATAATAATAAAATACAAAATTATACTCTCTTCCTATATTTTATTAATAACGAAAAATTTAAAGTTTTGCATAAGTCATATATGTATATGCTGTTCATTACTTTTAAATCACAAAACTACATAAATTATTTCAAAATATAAATTTATATAAATATATATATATACATAAAACAAAATTCTCTGGAAATGTAAATCGTAAAAAATTAATTTTAGAAACTAAAATATTGAAAATACAATATTTGATACAGATTTAATGTATACGAATATATATTTTTTCACAATTTTATTATTAACAAATTTAATTGCTCAAACCAGCGAGTGTCAAAAAACGGTTTCGGATGTGCAGTTACGAAGTTGATGCGACGAAAAAGCCGTGGTTATTGATACAATTGCTTATACAGCAAGTGGTATTATCGACTCGCTTTTATGGTGTGCATTTCACCAAACGATTCTCATCTTCTGCCGGGCATAATAAAATTCGAGGATCTTTTAAACGTGACACATGCTTTGCGAAAAAAACCTTTTCCGTAAAAAATAACGGAGTGTTACAGCTATTCTCACTGTATTTTTTATTGTTACATAGTTTTTATAATTTTATAATTCTATTACACATAGCTTTTATAATTGTTTTATTTTATTAACTTAAAACAAATTTAAAATTAAAATATTACGTGAACAAAATCTCTATTTCCTGTTTTATATTATCGCCTGCATAGCAGTTAGATAAGAAATAGTTTTAACTTTGCTAATTTTTTTGTCACGATTAACTAAAATTATTTACATATAAATCGTTCTAAAAACCATTTCAAACAATTATAGGAAAAGATATTATTAATTTAAACGATTTGTATTTCTTTTATATTAACTATCGACGTTAGAAGACTATATTATTTCCAAAAAAATACTGTGGATTATAAAATATTTTTTTTCTAAATGCATTTTATAAAAATAAAATTAATCATTTTTTTATATTTTTCTTATATCCTTTTATTTTATTCAATGTTTATGTTAGAAAATAATGTTGTGGAAGTATCTTATGATTTAAAATTGGCCCTTCAAAACGGAAAGAAATAAGCAATAGAGATAGGAAAAAGGCATCTGATTATCCGGAGACGATCAATGGTTGATTTATTTGATCGACTTGAAAATACGGTTTACCAGCTGCCGTGGACAGAAAGATGGGCGAGAATGACAGTGGGTGAAGTGGAATGGAAGGGGGGGGGGGGGGGAAGGGAGGACAGCCATATCTTGGAATGGTAATGGTAATGGTACCGGTGCAGAACGACGGAAATGCGGATTATACGAGCGTTCGTTTCTTGCCCGATACTTTCTTCAACGTCGTCTTCGCCGAGTTCTTCTCCGTCCGTTTACAGTTAAGGATACGACACGACGCCGGGATGAAATTAAGCGCCGGGCTTTTGTCTCTTATGGTCGTTGACATTTAATATCCGAAATCGGCAACCTGCCGGCACTCTCATTAGCCGATGCTCGATTTTGTAGTCGATCGTCGTAACCCGATCGATCAGCGATGATATCAGTATTTTTCCATTGCTTACAATACATATTTATATATGCGATAACACAATACACATTGTGTTTAACTGCTTTCAGCGTATATATATAAATTTGTTAAAATCAAGAAATATTATTATTGTTTAAAAATTAAACTATTTAACTTGAATATTAAATTTTACTAATAATTTTAAATATTAAAAGAGAATTTTATAGATGTAGTTTTAAAGACATTTTTTAAATAGTTCTTGTAATTTTATTTTATTCACAAAATTTTTTAATGACATTTAAATCAAAATATATACATTTTCTTATGCGTGTATTATTTATTTTACTAAAACTACGTACTTTTCTGTAGAAGTAAATATTGATTTTCTTAAAGTAAGTAAAGATTGATTGTAAAAAATATAATAAATATATAATTTCATTAAAAAATATATACGCTAATCGCATTCTATTTAAATATTGTACTTTATTTAATAACTAGATCTTTGGTATGTTAGAATTATATTAAAATGTATTACGATGAGACATCCGGCATTAGAAATATTAAAAGGAATATTGAATACGATGTTAAAACATGAATATGTATTTAAGCTGAATGTAAATTTGATACTCGATTGAAGGATGCCTTACATCGTTTACACATCGATATAAAAGTCTCTTTATTAACAAGTGTTCATAAAGATTTATTTGAAGTTCTTGCTTCATTACGAGAAATTTACGGAAACTTTTGCTTTGGAATCTTTTTATTTAACAATATACAGTGGGCCTTGCGTTCTTTCTCACAAGGATTGACAGTTTACTTTGTTACTCTCGATATAAATGGTTCTCTCGATATACATACATATATACATACTTGTTTTATTGTTTGAATCTAAAACGAAAATTAATGTGTCAAATTTTATTATATATTTGCGTTTTTAAAGTCTTAATTCTATACATTTTTTTCTTCCTCTCTCTCTCTCTCTCTCTCTCTTTTAATCATGTATGGAATATATTAATCTTGGACAAAACATAAATATATTTAAAATTTTGTTGTAATTCCGAACATCCCCACGTGCATATGAAACACTGCTCTAAATTTTCCTTTTGTATTTTTTAAAGCATTTTCTTCGAAAAAAAATATATATCCACTCCATATATTAATGTGTGATCAATAAACAATGATCGTTAAAAGTATTAAAAGTATTATTAAAACGTAAAGTCCAATACGTTTTCTCTTACATATATTTTTTTGATCAAGTTGGACATTTATTGTACATTATTTGTATATTAACATTTTAATGAAATTTCCTCATACTGCCATTGATGACGATTTTTGTCACTTTAACATTCCTCGTTCTCGAAGAAGTTTACCTTCATCCCGTGACACGCTCGCAACGCTTGCACACACCACCGCTCTCTGCAATTCTCAGAAAGTATCAAATCTCAAAGCTCGTAGGCGCGCGGTAAACAGCTATATTACGGTATTTTTCAACGGCCCTTCTCGCGTGCATGTCGGAAAATGGTACTACGAGGAATTCTCATTGAGATAACGATACGACGGACCGTCGTAAAAGAGGGTTGTACGCACATATATCGCGAGAGAGAAAGAGAGGTACAAGGAAGGAGGAGAAGAGGGAGAGAGAGAGAGAGAGAGAGAGAGAGAGTCGTTTATGAGCTGGGTAGAGATGCGAGATAGAAAATTTCTACGCGCGATTTCGTTGTGGTTTTTCTTTTTTTTTCTTTTTTTCAGGAGACGCTCACAGTTGTATTATGTCGCATTCAGCCGCGCGTAGCGAGCACGCGCCGATCGAAATTTGACGTTTGTAGCGGCGCGCGAGCTTCGGTCGGCTTCCGCGGACGGCGTCGCCGTCGACATCTCTCGACTCGCGTGTGCGGGCGATCAGTCAGTCGGGAGCGCGAGTTCAGTCTGGTAAGACGCGTCGTCCATCGTCCGTTCGCCGGTTCGCGGCGTCGTTCCGGCGTCTCACGTTTTCCATTTCGTTTCGGTAACGTCAAACGCGCGCGCACGCATCACGTCGCGGTTCGTCGCAGATCGAGGTGTCGTCCGTGATAAAGTGCCCGCGGATCTGTGTATTATGTTCACCTATCACTTGAGATAAAGTGTCATCGGACATAACGGAGCCCAGTCTCTTCTCACGCGAGGGAGGAATCGAACAGCGGAGTCTCATCGCGCCGAGGAAAGGTGGTCCCCACCACGTCAAACCTTTCAAACTTCTTCGAGACACGGTTGATTTTCTATCGCTTCTGGTGAGTGTCTAGCAAATGTGGCTGTTGTTTCCTCGACGTTGTCGCCGTGAACGGACAAGAGCGAGTCTCTCGCAGCTGTCACGCACTCCGCGAGAGCGACTGTCGGCCTGTGGCTCTTATCGAGCCGACGCCGTGCACGACGGCGCGACGAAATTGATTTTGAGCGCGCGCACTGCGGGCGATCCTTGATGTACTCTTTCAAGTACTCGGCCATAATGTAGGATTGTATTCGAAGAAAATATTCGTTTGACACAAGTTCGCGACGCGATCGAATCGTTAGCTATTCTTTACTTCATACTTTTATCGTTAATAAAACGAGAATTATTCGTAGTGTTTTTTTTTTTTTTGCGATCGAGTCGCTTTTAATATTTACATATACATTCTTATATATACGCATATATTTATCTATTTTTGTACTCGTGATTTTTATCACGTATCTATTTTTCTCTCGAACAGTATGATTAAATACCTATATGTATTGAATTCAAGAGCTCAAAGAAAGAAAATTTTCAATGCAATAATATATAACAGAATAATCATAAGGTTTCTGTGAAGGCATAACATTCTAACGAGATAAGTCCAGCGTAAATCTCCGTAAGCCTTGTATACTTTAAGTCTAAGACATTCCCTTTATCATGTCATTTATCCGAGGCTTAATACCGTAATTCAGATCGAGGATTAAACTCGGAATGTTGTTAGGATTAGAGTCTCTCCTAACCTGCTATTTATTTCGGAGAAATCGAGATTTATCACCGTAAGATTACGTGCGATACAACCCGCTCGTTCCACGGGATAATTCTTCGCCGTCGCGTTTACATTGTAAAACGCGAATTTCTTGGCGGTGCGCTGTGCATTGGCCGCGTTTTCTAGAAAGGCAACACACACGTGCGATGTTTTCCCTGGACGCGCGTTCGACAACAGGTTTTCGCGCACGTAAGCGTCGCATCTCGCTTACGTAACGCGCGTCGAAGGTTGCTCGATCGCGCGAAATGATTCTCGGGGGAGTATCCTTACGTTCTAACCCCTGCCGAGAGCATCCTGCCGATCCGAAATTCTTTGTGTATCTGTGAATATTTAAAGATTGTTTTTTAAAAGACGCGTTTTAGTCCTTTCCACTTTACAATGGCATTGTGCTATTTTTTTACGGCCTTTCATAGATCGGTTCCGATAAATGGAAAATGAACTTTTGTAATATTTGAATCGAATCAAAGAACAGGAAACAGTCCTTTCGATCTTTCCTTCTTTTAAGTCTTAATTTTTCTGTTAAAGGTAGCGTTATTTTATTAAAAAATTTCTCTAGCTAGCACAATTACAGTTCAAATATTCAAATTTTATATCACCGTTATTGATTTAAGATATATAGTATGAGATATATAATAACAAATTTCATGAATTCTATTACAAAATAATATTTCCCAGGAGCGATTTTTCAAATGTTGATGAATAACAATTTCGATTGAACGTATTAGTGCGTGTTAAAAATCATTGTATGTGTGTATCAAAACTTGCGGCACAATATGCATCCAATCAACTTTACTATGATTTTGTTTATTATTTTATTCGACGCTTGGAATTAATTAAAATATAATTTTCGGATTTAATTATTCTAAAATATTTACAAATTGCTCAGGTATTATTTCGCGATGTAGACATTAAAAAAAGTTTTTCCTACTTAATCTTTTTTAAAAATATATTTGAGAATATTCGCGTGATAATAAAGGTGGAATTGTGTATTCGATACTATATTCGGGATTTTAAAAGATATAAGGACACGGAATCTATAATATATTGATTACAGTCTTGCGACACGCGTAATTATGATACAATCGTCTTTGGCGGCACAGGCGTTAACAAACGTGAGCAATTTGCCGCGTTTGCAGAAACGACATCGACGCAAATAATCAATAATGACTCTTGCCTCAAACAAACACGTGTGCGATGCCGTCTCTTGATGTCGCCGCGTTAAACATTCCGTGCGAGCGTGATTTCGTCGGCGTTTTCTGTGTTTTATCTGTGTGACGGTTATTCCACCAGACATGCTGCTAATTGGCAGCGTAGAGAAAATACGATTCACGCCATTCAGTGTTTCCACGCGAAACGGATATAACGTAATCTTACGCCGCAGGACTCTGTTATCTCGCGTCCAAGGACGCGAATTCCTCCATTGTTTCGTGCGGCCGATGTAAATAGGATTGAGAATCCAAATATGCTTCATCGTCGTCATCATCTTTATTCTGCATTGCGTTTTTTTGACGCATGGATAAATAAAATGTCCGTTTAGTATCTCGCGAAGATCTTTATTATATCGAGAATGATTAACGCTAATTTGTACGCACGTATATATTCAAGCCATTGTATGTTATGAGAAAAAGATAATAGAAAGAATCCGGGTCATTAGGGAAGAACAAAAGTAGACTCGCATTTCCGAGCTGCTGCTATCTCTAATTTGAATACTTCCTTTATTTAGAATGAATTAACTAAGTTATTTCCAATGCACGTTCTTGTGTTTATATCAAAGTTAAAATAATTCTAATAGCCAAGAAATAATATATAGCATTTATTAATTGGTTTTTAATTACCTTTGTAGAAATTTCTATGTATTTTAAGGGGAGGAGAGTGCTATTGTGAAATCATATCGTAAAACTATATATTTTTATATTCCTCTAAACGTTGGATTAACATATCCAAATAATGTTTTTCTTTTTTTTCTCATATAACATCATTTAGCTACATCACTTGATCGATGCTTTTTGCCGAGTAAGTTCTTTCGGGATTTTCATTATAATAAAGTTAAATTTTTCGGAGATTTTAATCATTCGTAACTTTTGATAAAATTACAATTTCTTTAAATTGCGCAAACCATCAAATCGTTTACTTATTTTTGAATAGAATAAAAAAATTATAACAATTGGACTAGTAGTTTCCGAGAAAAAAAATACATAAAGATCAAAGATTTATGATTGTATAGAAAAGCGCGTTTCAAAGATTTAAACGCTATTCTTTAATATATATATTTTTTTTGTAGTTAAACATATTTAAAAATTATTTTCTGTAACTCAAAATATTCAGGAAATTATTTACTTTTCTTTAAATGAAAATAAATTTGATATTGTAATTATTTTGAAGAGAGATTGTATTGTCTCTCCTTTAATCACTTCTCGCGAGTATTCTGAATTAATATCTATAAAGTTGTACATTGAAGTTTATTGGTATTTGCGCAAATACATATATCGCGCATATGACAAGTGGATATATGCCATTTGAATACATCGTGACATAAGATCGTTGATAATGTACTTGCATAAACATGCGACCCATTATCGTATTATATTAGAGCGACATTGTGCACATATCTGGTGAATCATACCGTTTCCTTCAAATTATATCTATTGATAATGCGTTAAAGGATACGCTAATTTCTCTTTCGTCATATCCGACTTTTTTATCGGTTTTCCTAACTATAGATCGTTCATGGAAATGTCAATTCATCAAATGACCGTTATATGATTTTATAATTAATTTTGTATTTGTTTCTTTTACGCGATATTTTATTGCCATTTTATTGATTTTATATAAACGCATTTATGCCGCTTCATGCATGATAAGAAATCTGTCGTATGAACTGTTAAACGTTATTGTGCAGAGAGCTTAATTTAGCTGTCCATGTTTGCACATTAACTATGTTTCTTCCGCGAAATAATATTTTTCGCAGCATAGTTCGATAAAAATTACACCATGTAGTGCAAAGGGTAAATAACATAGTAACACAAATGTTTGCACCGTAAAGAACCTTGTTATTCGCAATGCGTGACTAGGAATGAAATCACCTAATAATACTTCATTCATAATCGACATTTATTGCGATAAAATACGAAGAGATATAAAATATATCTCGTGAGCGTGTGTCAGATCGCGAAACTGTACTTACAATATTTACAACATCATGTTGCCTTGACTCGTGATCGCACTTAAACGCGATTCATTAACCGAGATAAGCAAAAACAAATGCATGTATTTCCCTCCTCGTTTGAATTATTAAGGACGCATAAAGCCCCGGTGAGCTTTCATTCTTTATATATCACAAAGCTTCTCTCGTCGGAACGGAATAAATCTACAGATGTTCAATAAAAACGAGATTTCTCGGTATTGCCATCGACTGCATAACGAGTACTTCATTAGCTTTTTCTTCTCTTTGTATTTCTCATAGAAACACTTTTTTCCTTTCCGATAATCATACAGCTTCGTGTTGCGCTCCCGCAAGCAAATATTACGTACGACTAATTTCCTGAGTGGCGCGCGCCGAGTTAATGGAGTTTTGCTTTTTTTTTTAAATCCGCATACGTTGAGTTCTTTGATTACGTTAAACCGGATTTTTTAATATGTTAGGAAATGGTTACCTTGTTTAGAGGTCTCAAGTGTGTCACTCATATAAAGTCAGAATTAGGTAATAAACTTTATAATAGACATAAATTTAAAATGTGTGTGTATGTAATATAATTATATAGTATATTTTTATATCATATATACAAAATTTAAGAAATTTTATATTTGTTATTATTATTTATATATACGTATAAAAAGAGTATATCGATTAAAAAAGGAAAGAGAACTGTAAAGAGGTGGAAAGAATATTAATCAATCTTCTCGTATAGACAAATTGACGATTCTTCGCTGTCATTTCGGAAAACAATTCAACTTTATTAATTTTGTAGACATAAACGCTCAATCCTTTCGATGTTTGGATCACAATTTCACATGAATATGTAGGTAAAAGGATTTATATTTTTATATTCCTCTAAACGTTGGATTAACATATCCAAATAATGTTTTTCTTTTTTTTCTCATATAACGTCATTTAGCTACATCACTTGATCGATGCTTTTTGCCGAGTAAGTTCTTTCGGGATTTTCATTATAATAAAGTTAAATTTTTCGGAGATTTTAATCATTCGTAACTTTTGATAAAATTACAATTTCTTTAAATTGCGCAAACCATCAAATCGTTTACTTATTTTTGAATAGAATAAAAAAATTATAACAATTGGACTAGTAGTTTCCGAGAAAAAAAATACATAAAGATCAAAGATTTATGATTGTATAGAAAAGCGCGTTTCAAAGATTTAAACGCTATTCTTTAATATATATATTTTTTTTGTAGTTAAACATATTTAAAAATTATTTTCTGTAACTCAAAATATTCAGGAAATTATTTACTTTTCTTTAAATGAAAATAAATTTGATATTGTAATTATTTTGAAGAGAGATTGTATTGTCTCTCCTTTAATCACTTCTCGCGAGTATTCTGAATTAATATCTATAAAGTTGTACATTGAAGTTTATTGGTATTTGCGCAAATACATATATCGCGCATATGACAAGTGGATATATGCCATTTGAATACATCGTGACATAAGATCGTTGATAATGTACTTGCATAAACATGCGACCCATTATCGTATTATATTAGAGCGACATTGTGCACATATCTGGTGAATCATACCGTTTCCTTCAAATTATATCTATTGATAATGCGTTAAAGGATACGCTAATTTCTCTTTCGTCATATCCGACTTTTTTATCGGTTTTCCTAACTATAGATCGTTCATGGAAATGTCAATTCATCAAATGACCGTTATATGATTTTATAATTAATTTTGTATTTGTTTCTTTTACGCGATATTTTATTGCCATTTTATTGATTTTATATAAACGCATTTATGCCGCTTCATGCATGATAAGAAATCTGTCGTATGAACTGTTAAACGTTATTGTGCAGAGAGCTTAATTTAGCTGTCCATGTTTGCACATTAACTATGTTTCTTCCGCGAAATAATATTTTTCGCAGCATAGTTCGATAAAAATTACACCATGTAGTGCAAAGGGTAAATAACATAGTAACACAAATGTTTGCACCGTAAAGAACCTTGTTATTCGCAATGCGTGACTAGGAATGAAATCACCTAATAATACTTCATTCATAATCGACATTTATTGCGATAAAATACGAAGAGATATAAAATATATCTCGTGAGCGTGTGTCAGATCGCGAAACTGTACTTACAATATTTACAACATCATGTTGCCTTGACTCGTGATCGCACTTAAACGCGATTCATTAACCGAGATAAGCAAAAACAAATGCATGTATTTCCCTCCTCGTTTGAATTATTAAGGACGCATAAAGCCCCGGTGAGCTTTCATTCTTTATATATCACAAAGCTTCTCTCGTCGGAACGGAATAAATCTACAGATGTTCAATAAAAACGAGATTTCTCGGTATTGCCATCGACTGCATAACGAGTACTTCATTAGCTTTTTCTTCTCTTTGTATTTCTCATAGAAACACTTTTTTCCTTTCCGATAATCATACAGCTTCGTGTTGCGCTCCCGCAAGCAAATATTACGTACGACTAATTTCCTGAGTGGCGCGCGCCGAGTTAATGGAGTTTTGCTTTTTTTTTTAAATCCGCATACGTTGAGTTCTTTGATTACGTTAAACCGGATTTTTTAATATGTTAGGAAATGGTTACCTTGTTTAGAGGTCTCAAGTGTGTCACTCATATAAAGTCAGAATTAGGTAATAAACTTTATAATAGACATAAATTTAAAATGTGTGTGTATGTAATATAATTATATAGTATATTTTTATATCATATATACAAAATTTAAGAAATTTTATATTTGTTATTATTATTTATATATACGTATAAAAAGAGTATATCGATTAAAAAAGGAAAGAGAACTGTAAAGAGGTGGAAAGAATATTAATCAATCTTCTCGTATAGACAAATTGACGATTCTTCGCTGTCATTTCGGAAAACAATTCAACTTTATTAATTTTGTAGACATAAACGCTCAATCCTTTCGATGTTTGGATCACAATTTCACATGAATATGTAGGTAAAAGGATTTTGATAACGCAATAGGATTTAGATTGGCTTCTTGGCGATTGATGTGCCATCATAGCAATACATGCCTAACATCACCGCGGGATTTAAATCTTTAATCATGCACGGTTAACGCCCGATAGCGGTTGCGGCACACGCCATTAAAGCCATTAAAGCCGCATTCAAACGACGTCGCACCGCATCCGTGAAACGCATCGTTTTCACAATACCGCGCGCTTTCCACAGTACATATTCGGTTATTCTTGCCGGTATTCTAGCAGAGGAATCGTTGGTTGCTCCCCTCTTTCTCGTTTCCACCGCCCCACACGCTTTCCTCGGTCCCAAAATCAATATAGGCGTCGCCGCCGTCGACGACGACGCGATCGACGCCGTACTGGTCAGGACTCTTCATCCTTTCCGCCGCATCTCCCTTGACGAGGGACGAGAACTTTCGCTCCACGTCTCTAACGAACCACGAGAATCGTGTTGTCGATTTCTCGAAAGTTACTGACGTTAATTAGTCGCTGCGGTCTCTACAGTTTCACGATTAAATTCTATATCTTAATTAGAAATCAAAAAATCAAGTTTGTGCTCATATTTCAATGATATAAAAAAAAACAAATAATCTCTATATCTGTTTTATTAAATTTTCTCTATTATATTAAATGTTTTTTTTCCATGTCTTTCTATTTCTCTCTCTCTCTCTTTCTCTTTCTCTCTCTCTCTCTTTCTCTTTCTCTCTCT